>NW_025401006.1:2042181-2276271 GCF_015345945.1 Tribolium madens
GTATTAGATGGTAGGACTTTCTTTCTTATAAGACGTATTTTTTTTGAAAATTGATAATTTTTACCATTATATTTGCTATAACATTAATTCAAATAAGTACAACATTTTTCATATTTTTTCTTTAATCTAAATTAAATAAAAATTATAGTGACTATTCAATTCACCTCTCTTTTTTAAAATATTAACCAATTAAAAATAGCAACAGCAAATTCCAGAGAATATTCCACTCCTGGTAAAATATAATTGGATATTCAACTTTGCTATGTCAACGCAATCATGTGTAACGTATATTTGTCATTTGGTTTATTGAATAGTCTGTTGAATACCACTCGTAGTCAAAGATTGTAGATTATTTTTATTCATGGTCATTACGCTTGCGAATACCATTCGTGCTACGCAGTCATGCTATTCATAAGCGAATGACCATTCGTAAAAATATTCGACAATTTTTGACTACTCGTGGTATTATAACTGACTATTTTTTCTCAAATGTAGGTAATTACACAGGGTCAATCACAGGAGAATTACTTCTGAAATAATTTGAGCAGCAACCCTTTATACAATTCACATAGGCGTCTAGATTCCTCATTTTTAAAAATTATAAAATTGCATATCTTTTCATTTTGACATTTAAAAAGTAACAGTCAATTTTTGTTAATACAATGTATTAATACACAAATAACGAAAAAGTGGACATGGTCTTAATCCAAGGAGAATGCAAGAAAAATGCTGCTGCGGTAGCAGCTCTGTACTTGGAGAGGTATCCACATCGAATGCATCCGGTTCCTGAAACATTTAGAAAACTGGAAGCCAAGTTACGACAAGATTGTCTCTCAATGAAAAACCCCGTCAGAGGACTGCTACTGACCCGCAGAAAATGAAATTAGAGTCCTTCAAGCAGTAGACAATTACTTGTCATTTTGACGACTTCACTCATTTTCATCCAGCTCACATTGGTTACTAAATTAATATTATTCATAATATAATATTATATCCAGTTACATACGCTAAAGGTATTTTTGGTTGCAAACTAATTCTTTTTCAAAGTAACTCTCCTGTGACTAACCCTGTATATAGTTTTATAAATAATCACGCCAAATTGCTTTTGTGGTAATATTTTTTTATAATTTCAACTAGCTTAGCACTCATCTTTGTTGCTATTAAAAAAATTGTTGAAATTATTAAAAATTATTATGACTTATGTAATAAGTACCTAATAAAAATAAACAATGAATTTTGAAAATGATGAAAACTTTCAAAATTTCCTCAATTATATACAGGGTGTTCCGTTTATATTGTTACATATTTAAACAGGTGATAGAATATTCAATTTTAAGTCAAAAGTTTCCTATGAACATGTATCAAAAAATGTTACGTAAGCGAGCTTCACCCCCTGAAAGAGATGCGTTTTTTAATGGGGTTTTCCGCTATTGCAGAAGAGATAAAATTCCAAAAGTTGGTACAGCTGATAACACCTAAAACAAATTCAAAGATCAGTTGTCAAAATTTTTAATCACGGACGTCTTAAACGGTGAAACAAATTTAATTTTTAATTTTTATCCTCTTTATGGCTTGTAAGACAAATTGTAAACTGATTTTACTTAAAAACGGTAAGTTGTATCGAAAAAACGCAAGAGACCTCATTTTGTAAAAAACTATGAAATTTAGAATTTTGTGGCTGAAAGTGGCACGAACCAATAGCCAAAATAGGGTACTTTTACCCTAAACCCCCCAGTTTAAGACGCCCCTGAGTAAAAATTTCGACATTTTATTTTCGAATTCTTTTGGGTGTATAAAGGTTATCAGTTGTACCAAGTTTTGAAATTTTATCTACAATGGTTGCTGAAATATTGGAAGAAATCCATTAAAAGATGCACCCGTTTCAGGGGATGTAGCTCCCTTATTTAATATTTGTCGATACGTCTTTATAGGAAACTTTTATCTTAAAATTGAATATCCTATCACCTGCTTAAATTTGTAACAATAAAAACGGAACACCCTGTATATTCTTTGTCATATTAATGTGCATCAAGTAGGTTGTGGAAGTCCAAATATATACATCTTTAATTTAAAGGCCGATTCACACAAAGAGTGTGTCATTCAGAACAAATCTAATTACATCAATGATGACAAGATCTTTATGCCTCATGTTAATTACGTTGTTTATTTTAATTATTTTATGCTACCTGGGGTACACATTTATATTTGGAAAAATAATTTTTAGGGAAGATTGAGTTTAGGATTATTTGAATTTTCGCGTAGTTGCCACTTTAAAATGATCCCTTCCAACGACTACTTTGATGCACATTAATAGGAAAACGAGTATAGGTAGCTTAATGAATAATGATGATATTTTCTAAAACTGGCAAAACGTTTTCTTCCTCGGTTAATAATGAAAAATTCAAATTGAGTGGTAGATTGAGTAGATTATATTAAACTTTAAATTTGAAATTAGTTTAAATTAAAAGAATTACTATAGCTTTTTCTATCGACGCATATTTCGACGGCATTTTTGTTTCTTTTGAACGACGGGAACTGTTGATATTTAGAATTATTTTTTGTACAGCTTTTTACTTAAACATTTTCTTTATTCTTTCTGAAATGTACATTAAAAGTTAAAGTTAAAGTGAATTTTTTACAAAGGTTATTATGTGATCTGAAAACTAAATTCAGCAGGCAGTTCTAAAGTCTAAAACACCGCCTCGCAAATGAAATGTAGGTATCAATATTCGGTCTGAACATTTCGTAAAAAATGCATTGGACCAAAGATTTCGAGTTTTTTTTTTTAGTTACGGGGCTTACTAAGGGGAAAACTGAATGATTCTTAATTATTAACAAAAAATAACGCAATTAACAAAAGCTGGGAAGGAAGGATACAACAAAACAAGATACGCCGGGAGGTTGCATCCTTTAAGCTAAAAAACTGGATGTGTCAAAAATTTCTCCAGATTAAAGCGCCAACGGGAATCAGTTGAACTAAAAAATGCCCAGGCAGGAAAAAGCTTATTTATTGTGAATTTCTTTAAGTTTAGCTTTTTAATTGGTATTTTTCTTTTTACTATACGTCTTTATTTTTTACGGAAGCTGATGTACAAAATTTGTTATGGCTCCAAAAACCTTGCGCAAAAAGCCTCTTGCTTTTTAATTAAATGACAAAATGATTAAACTTGGCAACAGTTTAGATGTATGTTATTAAGAAGTAGAAACTCGGTCGGAGATGGGTTTCACCGACTCGCTGGGGTATAGTTATTATAAGTAACTTTTAATAGTTGCCGAGCCGAGTGTAAGATTCCTCCAGAGTCCAAGAGTCAGGAACAATACTGGTGTGAATGATACCCTCGCGCATTGCATCACTAATTGCCAAGAACCTCAGTTCCGGAAAACTTAGTTCTGTTTCCTTGTAAGTGCTTCTAACTAAAGAATATACAATTACATCGAGGCTTCGAGGACGTCCCTTTTGACCACATGTTTCGCTTGAAATTCTGTACGAAACGTCCGCGACTAACCTTGCGATTTGTTTGCACTTGGAATATTCTCGGGGGGATACAGTTACCAGCATTGTTACACTTGGCTAAAAAACATGGTTGCCATGAAGACAGGCACATCAAAGGTTAATTAATTAATTTAATGTCGGCATAGTTTGGACCATACAATAATTTAAATTAATTTAGACAGAATTCATATCGTAGTTCTCTTACTGGCAAATACAGGGGAAATTTGAATAGGTTAGGTATGTACGTAGCAAATTGTTAACGTGTCTCAGTTTTCAGATTTGTATTTTTCCTCCAAGACAACAGTTTTTCCGAGGCAGTGCAAACAAACAAATTAGATGAAGTTGATGTGGAAACTTTATTATTCGCAGGTAATTTTGAGTTTCCCGAGAAGACAGTTTATTGTAGGCAGTTCCCTGAGTTTAAGGCGACAACTTGTGAGTTTTACGAGTCTGTATCTTCCTCATTTGATCATACGAGACCAATTTCGAGATAAGTAAATTAGTCGATGTAAAAACCCAAAGACCAGCTGAGAGTAATTTATGCAATTTCTAGATCTAGAGTCGAGATGGACTTTATTGCACCTTATCAGCACGTCTTGTAATCTTGTAATTATACGTGAGATCAGGTCGCAAACGTCTGACGTCATCGTATTTTAGATGTAATTTAATGCTTATCTGCGGGATGTACGCGCTGTAACGTTGTTGGGGGAAAGAAACTGATATATTATCTTAATGTTATTCCACGATTTATTACTGTATTGCCGATGAAACTAGGTTTACTGGCCACCGTGAAGCTGCAAGAAGATAAACAAATTTTATCGCCGACGTTACACTCCACTTTACTTAAATAATATCCTCCTTTATTACTTCTAACAGTAAAGCGGTTATATAGGTCAAGATTCTCTCACATTATTGAAAAGGGGAATTTGGTTATTTTAGAGCCAAAACATTCTCTCTGAATAAACCAATGAGATGTTTGACCTTTCCTCGAGTTTAATTTTTAGTTTAACAGTTTATTCGTCAAAATTTTCAAAAGGGTGTGTAACACGATATAGCCAAAGTTACACAGACTGCTTCATTTTCTTTCATGAAATAGAAGGTCCAGCTAATTTTATTTAACGATGAGCATATTAGGTATCTGCAAAACGTTTCTTATTTCATAAACTGCTTCAATTAAAATTGGGTAGATATTTGTGAGACTGCTGCATTAAATTAAATTAATGTCCAGGATAAAAATCTCAAGTAATAATGTGGAATGTTACAAAGATAAAGATCATTTTTCTTGTGTATGAACATAAAGTTGTTCTGTAATTGTTCTGTTGAAATGTGTAATCACTAATTGGGTCTTTTGTGCTAGTGCACCTTTAATAATTGAAGATATTTACTTTGACTTTGTGAATAAAGTGCTCAATTAAGTTTTAATGATGTGTTTTTTATTAAGCGACTCAGCACGTGGTAGTTTGTATTATATAAAATGTGTTTATATAATAAAATCGATTAAATTGTTAATGTCTGCTTTTCTTATGTCTTCATTTTCATATTAATTCAATCAAATAAGTGTTTCATAAATTCGTAACGATGGCTTGTGATTATTATCTATGTTTTACACTCTCTAAACTTTAGCAATTCAGCAATATTGTCTGACTATTCCTACAAGTATCTAACTAAATCCTGTTCATGCTGTAACTATGTATAGATATTTGTTAATAAACTAAATGTAGACTCAAGTTGAACACAAACAAGAATTTGATTTTTTGTTTCAACTAGCACTTATTAAAACAAGTCGCATAAAATTCAATTACATGGAAAATATTAATAAAGCTGCACTACTTCATCTTGAAATGAAATTCCCTATACCCAATTGGTGCAAAACCAGAATATCTTGTAATAATCAAGAAAGAACATTGCTCCCATCTAGCCGAGTTATTTAGTTCTTAATTGGCATAGTTAGTATAATGATGATTGGCTGTTATGTTATGCTCTCTCCTTTTACACCATACGTAATCAGTATCTCGTTCGTTAAAGTTAATTAAATCGATTAAATCTCTTTTGCAGGTATGTTCGTGTGATTTTCTTTGTAATTATATTTGAAATATTACATTCCCTCGTCGACCCCCTGTCTGTCGCGTCCATATTTGAAAAAATGTTCAAATAATCCAGTCGTATAGACTGAACGAGCCATTGACTTCCGTAACTTGTATTATAGTCATAAAAATGTACAGTAAATGATGCTTGCCAGCCCCAAGGTTGCAAATCTTTCATTCTGGGAGGGCGGAATCTTAAATCATTGAGGGTGTAGGGTGTTGGTTTTCCAGGAGTGTGCCTTATTATTTCGTTCTGAATCGCATGAACGCTTCGATAATTTTCCTGTCTGTGACTAAATATATTAGATCGCTAAGGGTTCTCATTAAAGTGGAGGATGTATGAGACAAAGGATTTCCTTCAAACAGACCGACAATAGATTTATCCTGACGTTTAATTAGAGTGTCTTTTATTATTTGAGCAAAAAGACTATAACTCCGAATATTCTCGAAAAAATCAAGATAACAGGGTTAGCAAGCTGGAATCGAATCGATAGATCGACTCGGACGACGTTGAATGATAATGAAGCTTTCGACGATAATACCCCAACATTTCACATTTCTTAATATACTCACTCAATTTCCTGTTTTCTCTCAGCTGAAAACTTCCGGTATGATTTCGTAGGTCAGTTGAATCAAGCGTCGATTCACTAGCTTTTCGGGAGGCTGTCGAATTTATTTTTATTTTCCCTTGAAACTCGAACAAATTTTACGAAGGATCCCGTTACTATAAGGGAAACTTCTCGGGTAAATTAAAGGATAAAACAAATCAACCGTATTATAAATCGAACGGGGCAATGCTTCCCCAATAGCTGACTTTTTACTTTTTGTCATCGATCCGTCGAAAAAAACTAACATACAAAATTTAGTGTAATTGTTTGGCCAACATGTGGTAGAATTTAATAAATGCATATTTTGGAAAACAGCGATGGAATCCGCTTGCCGTCAAGAATGCTCATTTCGCGTTTTTTACATTTGGCGCATACAAATTCCATGCCTGCCCCTCGGGTCTCGAACTTCGGAGTAAACTTGGAAATTGTATATTAATTTCTGAGTTAAAGTACCCCGAAGGCCCGCAAACTTTACTCCTTTCACTTTGGAGCAAAATGTGAATCATTAAGATTTGCCTTAGATTTGTTATAATAACTCGGCCAATCAAATTAATTACTTTATTTGCTTTCGTCGTTAAAAACGCAGCCCTCCTCCTAATTAAACATAAATAATGTGTAATATGAATTTTATTTAAGAATAATGTTTTTAGAAGGGGAACATTTTAATTAATTGCTTGATAAACGTTTGCTTCCCATCCTCGACGTTAATGAACTAATACAATTTCATCACAAAATCAGGTAACGGCGAGATGATTAAAATGGCACGAGGAAACAATTTGAAAAGAAGACGATTGATGAAATTCCCGCTGGAGTTGAGCGGCCGGTGGTGTGTTCCTTTTAATTGCAGTGTCTTTGTTTTAGTTATTTCTTTTGCCAGAGTTTTGTTCCGGAGCAGTGTGATAAATGCGTTTTTAATTGTCCTTTTCAACCAAGCACCACGCTGGTCGTTTGCTTAGGACCTCTTTGACGATTTATCCGGAATCTCACCACAAAAATTAATTCTTACAGAAACTGAGAAACTGGAGTTTTCGTCCGGAGGCGCCGGAATTACACATTACCGTAAACAGCGGTTCGTCATTAGCCAACTTGTCCATTAGCGAGATGCTGATGATCCGCCGTGATTCGACATCCCTCCGGAGCTATCGCCGGAACTGACCCAGATTTTACGCTTCCGGTCATTCCGGTTATTTCTGAGCAAATCAGGCGCGTTTTTCGGATTTGTGAAATGCCAAAATTTAATATGTTGCTCCATCGAACGTCCTCAAGCAAACAAAAAGATAACGTTGCCTTATGGCAAAATTTCCAATTTTAGTTAATACCAGCTAATAATCCACATCAAACCAAAGGTGTTTAAAATTGTAAAAGTTGGTGCAGAGCTGCAGTAATAATAATTAATATTTTAAAACATTTAGCTACTAATGTTATCGTTTTGTAACAGAGAAAAGCACGTTCTGTTAGATTAGTAAAGCGTGTTAGAATAATCTCTCAATCCACCCAACCTAGGTAAGAACATCAAAGGAGTACCAGTTTGCTAAGTTGATGCGCTTTGATCTTTCGGCAACAGTTTTTTAGTAATTAAACAAGTGACTGTATTTTTTTTTTTGAGAACCTCGGAAAAGTCCTCTTGTCGTCAATTGTTCACACAAAGTAACGATACAAGCAATGACTTATTGTTCAGTAGACAACGGTTTCCGCATCCGTTTCGTTGCCAGCTTCCGGAAGTGTGCTTAATGTTGGTAGCGCCACACGCCGTCACATCATTAAACTACAATAAACACTTATCGCACAAAGGCAGTTATTGCTATAAAATAGTAGTCAGGGGTGCTTTCGCTTTATTTTCTTTTTTCGTTGAGATTTACGAGCGTGACTATTAGCTGTTGCACCAGCAGCATCGTGAATTCAAATGATGGCGACACGTCGGAATCATGTGACATCCAATCGCTTCTGGTAATAGAGCTGTCACAGAACTGACGACATTTCGTCAATTTTCAAGTTTTGTGTTAACTACCGACAGACCTACACGAAAGAAATCGATAACGAAGAGTGAGTCAATTTAGACAAAATCGAGGGGTTACTTAAAATGTATTTCTTTTGAGCATGATTCAGCGGAAAATGATGTCAGATTCAATTATAACCCTGATTTGGACGACATGAAAGGAAAACATGATAATTTATTACAGGTGAATCGCGCGTCTTAACTCAACTTCTGTTTGATTTAGACGCAA
The DNA here is from genome assembly GCF_015345945.1 of Tribolium madens. Taxonomy (NCBI): domain Eukaryota; kingdom Metazoa; phylum Arthropoda; class Insecta; order Coleoptera; family Tenebrionidae; genus Tribolium; species Tribolium madens. Next base: position 2,050,592 of record NW_025401006.1, read on the forward strand.
AGTTTTTAATTAATACCCACCCTTTGATTTCACAAATTAACTAAGATTTTTATGTACGGCAACAAATAAATAAATAAACATATTTTCAAAAGCTTTGATCTAAAATTTTAAATTTTCTGTTGATTCTGTTTGTTGGAGTTTACTAATAATTAAAGAACGTGCCGAATGAGACAACCGAGATGTATTTGGAAAGCGGTCATTAAGTCCTTACACAAATGAAAATTTGAGCACCGATATTGCTTCAGCTGTATAGCAACGTGAAGCAATCAGACTGAAACGTTATAATTTCTTAGAAAGCATTTCTGAAGCTTCTCATTTCTTTGTAGTTTGATGAGCTATTTGTTACATTAAAAGATAGCATTGTCTCTTTTCTAAAGTCCAACATTCTTTCAGGAACGTAACGTCCCGGCTATTATTGCGTGTTGTTTCAATTATTTTCTTTGCTCTGACGATTGACTTTTCTCGATCGACGTTTGTTACATAAATACGTGAAGAAAACAAGGATATAATAAGATACGCATATGACGAAGTGTCGGAAGATTTAATTGCCATTGTGAAAAGAAGGCATCTCTTGAAATGTTTTCAGCGCGATCAATTGAAATGGATTTCATCCATTTCAGCTCATTAAAATATAAAGCTTTTTAGTAAAAAGACGATTGAGAGAAAAGACTAAAATTCCAGTCTCTATCTTTAATTTAATTATCTTGGACTGAAAAGTCTAATTTTCGTCAAGCAAATAAAAGTGACCCAATTTTTCTTTCCTCACCAATAATTATAATTCAATAAAGAACTGAATTTCAATGGATTCATTGAGCGTCTGGCACTTTCACAGGTAATAGTTTTAGTTTTTCCTTGGCCAAATCAATCCAGAAACATCTGTTTCGGTAAATTTAATTATAGAGTTGTAGGAGCGGATTTCGTCCACTTAATAATTGCTTTAGGTGGCTGGTTATCTTTTAGGTAATCGGACTACTTAACCCTTCTCATGGTTCGGTGAAGTGCTCAAATACTTTATCAACGAAATCGAAAATCTATCAATAAACAACAAAAACTAAACTAAATTGGCACTCTCTATAACTTATTAAAACTTATTCTTGCAAAAACAGTGGACACTCTGTTATTATGGCAATTAAACGGCGTTGGAACACTCGACTTAGCCTTGAAAGTGAACAGCTGCAGATGAACACCTCGTTAGCCTTACATACCACTTATTAGTGAGCTGAAGGGTGCCAAGATCTTGTATCTGAGGCATTTATCGGAAAAGTTTTTTTGGAATTCCATAAAATCCAAAGCAGGAAAAAATAATTAAAAATTAGTGCATTATTGATTTAACGAAGCGCAATTTTGAGTGAAATTCTGTGCCAGAATGCGACATAAATGCATTGTTGGTGAATGCTACAATAAAGGACTGCAGTGGACTACGATTTATTTAATGGATAATTCATTGACCTCATTTACATTTTAGTTGTATGTGCTTCCTCATTTTATACTATATTACTGGGTTTTGTTTTGTATATATTGGGGCTGTTATTATATATATCACAATTGCGAATGTGAGGCAAACAAGGCTGTTTTGATATGCTCCTAAATGTTACATTTCAGAAAGTTTTATCCCTGGGGTCGTATTGTTTCTGAGACCAAACATATTAAATATTATGGGTTAAACATGTTCAACTACAAATTAAATTGTTACTAAAATCAAACATTAATTTTATTAACCTCATTAGTGGAGTAATGAATTAAATTGCAAGACTAAATATAAACATTAATACTAATGGTTGCATTTAAAAAATAGAGGGTTGATGAGTAAACATCTCCCAAATCGGGTGTTTAAAGTGTAAATGCAAAGCCCCCGATGACAAATTTCAGCTTGTGTGTTGCATAAATGTAATCCAGGATTACAAAACTCAGAATTGCAGAGAAATTAGTTTAACTCTCAGTGTAATGCATTAACCATGCCATTTCAAAACTAATCAGAAGCACTAGCATCTGTACGCGTCTTCCACTTCTGAGATAATTATGAAAGTTAATAATAACTTGGTTTTGTGTGCGCAATGCCGCAAACGAAATGGATGCATTGCTTTGTTATGTGGATTGCCGCACCATCAAATTCCGCGAATACACAGTCTCACTTTTGATAGTTTCTCTTGATGATGAATGCAGAGCTTGGCTGAAATCCGATTACTGTCTGCAGAGGAGAAACTCTACCTGCTTATGAGAGATTGTGCTCTATGTGTATTTTTCAGGTTTCTATGGGGTGCGAGACTTACTTATTTTTGAACAGAGCTCAGTCAGCAAGCAATTTGTTTCACGACTAGATTTTCCAACCGATTAAACTTTATGCCTGCTTCAGAATGGCGCTTTAACGCCATCAAATTAGAAACATTCCCGACACACACAACGAGAATTTTTGTTTCTAAGTTTAATCCACAAACAACTTGCTTCATAAGATAATGTACTAATACGAATTTATCTCAGTCAACTTTAATAAATATTAATTCCTCTAACTTCTGAAATGTCTAATTTAATTTCACCACATCAGGCTTAAAGAAAAACAAAGCAAACTTCTTTTAAATTTCATTTGTATCAATAAAATATAATTTTGTCGCTGCTATTATTATGACGGCAGTAATTTTCCCCGAAGTGATGTAACAAAGCGTCGAAAGCACAACTCGTCTTCAAAAAGCCTGTATTTGATCTTTCTCAGTGCTATTGTATTTATATATAAAAGTGACAAATTTCTCTTTGTGCCATCAAAATCAAATATTTCTTAACGAACTCCTTTTTATTTGAGAAGGCAACCAGTGAATCTTAAGTACACTGAAATCTAAGAACGCCAAATAAAAATAACTCAAAGCTCAATAATAAAAACAAAAAGCCTCCTTTGTCGTTGTAATGAGCAAAAGCTCTTCTCTTATTTTGGAAGCTTTCGGAGTTTGGAAGCAAGTGCGTTTGGAAAGATTTGTATTATTTTCAACGTGTGTACGTATTACACATATTCCCAATTAGGAAAAATTGTTTTTTTTACCCTTGGCAATTCTAACACAAATTTAGACATTAATTCAGGTTTTTAGCTACAATGTTCTAATAAATTGACACGTATAAAAACATATTTCAAATGATAGTGGAATAATTTCAAATGTTTTCAAAAGCTAAATTTTACATTTACATTTACATTTTTTTCACCCAACTCACTATCAAAACCTGATAATATAAGTTTGTTTCAAACTGAATCCAACAACGTTTTATGCACTTTTTGCGTTTTTAAGACTGTTAGAGGTGCAAGAAACACCATTTGGTTTAATTTTGAAATTGTCGAAAACTCAATATATTTGATCTGTTTCAAAATCGCCCCTTCGTGACGTGATTCTCTTATTTGGGGGTTAGCTGACGGGTGATATGGGAAAAATCAAAGGCCAATTACTCATGGTAGATAAAAGTTTCGCTTCATCGACCACTCCAATATCTTTGACGACATTTGTTCTCCAAGGGTGTCTTGTTTACCGACATGTCTGCCACGAAGAGTGATTCAAAGAGCGTTTTACACAACTTTTTATCTTAATTCAATTACTCGACCGCTAAAACTTATTGACGATAACATGGTTTTATCGAAATTTTTTCCAAGTTTAATAAAAGTTGTATAAGTCCAATATGGACGAATTACCTATTTTAGATAAAAGGGTTTGAAAAAAGCTATTTTACAGAGTAGAACAAAGTCCTTTGAATAAGAACAGCTCATAAAGGACCATATTAAATAGACACTACGGTCGGAGGAGCGCAAGTGGTGCTTGATATGAAAAGAATTTTTTTGCCTGACACTTTTCTATGACCTCTACTTACAAATTTTTTTGTTATTGTAACAAAGTGTAAATTTTCTTGTTAAATTTGTTTCGCTAGTGTGCTATTGATTTTGCTGGTAAAAACGCGTCGCCCACAGCGTGATCGTGTCTGCAATGTGACAATTTCATCCCTTGCAGCAGTCATCAATCAATTAATCTTGGCTTAACAGACATGGGGGAGACGTCTGAAAGGCATTTTCAGTGGAAAACACCGTTTAAAGTAACGTTTATTGGATTCACCGAGAAAAAATTAATTACGACGTTGGGGGGGTGTATTCAGTCAAAATTGTTTGATGGCTAATGTAAAAGCTTAAACCGAACCAGAATCATTCATAGTGGGTCGCTGATGTGCTAGAGCACTGCCTCTGGTTTAATCAAACCGGCCAATGCGCTTTTGCAGCACTTTTCCCTTAATATATGAATATTGTTATAACATGTGGAGGACGCTGTGGGTCCGAATCGGCATTAAACAGACAAAACTCGAAAATTCTCGGGATATTTGAAGCGTTTTATTAAAATACGGGACTTATTGCAAGGCAAACACCGCTGGTGCACCCGACGCTTATTTCCCGTTTAATTTAATTTATCAAAACGAGACATGGTGCTGCATCAGACGGAGAACAAATGAAATATTGGCCTGTTCGCGGGGAATAATATTAGGGATTTGTAGCAAAGATAACGCGGCTTTTTAAATTCAGAGACAAATCTCTCTTGCAGCTGAGGAAAGTGCGCTCATTTGTGTTCCCTGATCCAAAATAATCTTTCTCTTGATGAATTCCACTGCAATGTTATTGAAAATACATTTTCGATGGTATAAAAGCCTGACTCAATCTCTTTTACTCAAATATTTATTTAGAAGTGCAGCTAAGCACTAATACATCTCTGTATGTATTTAATACTCTTAACCCACAGCTTTAATCAGTGCCAGGCTTGTCACACTCACACGAGCACATCCAATTTGCCAAAAGAATTTTAATTGCTTTAAACTTAATGTGAGCTTCTACCTAATAATAATTTCCTTCATCAAGGTTTATTTTAGAAGATAAACTAGCTCTCATAAATTTCCCATAAAATCAGAGAAAAAAAATCAACAAATTAATATGAGTTTCACGGAATCGTGAATTAACTTGGTCATCACTGCTCCACATTCCTTATTACAAAACAGTTTAAATCTCTTTTAATTGCTCTTTTCCCAAAAAAGAAATTAAATTACTAACTTGGAACAAGAAAATTAACATAATACCAAAAGAAAGAGCGAAAGCAAATAGCGCAGCCCGAAAGATTCCTAAATTAAATCTCACTAAAGCCATTATTAACGCAGATAAAATTGCATTTTTATTATTAAAAACCCGAACTTGCTATTTACATTTTAAAATGAATTTTACATGTAGGGAATTGTTTCTCTAGGTTTCGCATAAATTAACAACAGTATTTTTGGGTAAACATTGGAGAATATAATTAAAAGTTAATTATTATTGTGAGAATAAACAGCCTATATATATATTATAATACAACACCTGAAAACCATTTCAGTTGAGCTGAAATTATAATTTGATAATTAACTTATGTAAACTATTCATTTGGTAGCAGTGTGTTAGCACATGATTTATTACGGTCATTTTTATAAGCAGTACAATGAATTGCTTTTAAGAATATATTCGAAATTTAAAATATTACATCCTCTGTTATGATTAGAAACATCGGACGAAATAAATTTGATTTTATAATGTAATATTCCCAAGTGATTTGCTCTCCCTGCACTGTTACTTTTCTATATTTTGCCAATCAATTTTATTGAAATTTATTCAGTTTTGAGTCATCTTGAATTTGCCCCTAGCTGGGGTCAACATTAACGGTTTTATTCGTCATAGACAACCCCAAGTTATGTTCTTTTTTGTGTCTCTTTTTGTGCCAACTTACGATTGTGAAACATAAATAGTAATAAAAGTAAACAGCACTTTCCACCCTCGGTGGGTATTAATTTTTTGTTCAATAAAATTTACCCTTTCTGTATCATATCTTGGCGTCCGTGTTTCAACTTGTGATATAACTAAATAATTCTTATTTATTTTGGAGTGATTTTTGCGTTGTCAGTTACAAAATGATGGATCTGTTCCATCCGCTGCTGACCCTAAAAGTAACTAAAGCACAATAATTCTGGTCGGTTGCAATTATTTGAGGCGGCAGATGGTGGAGGATTATTGCAATCGTGAGTTTGGTGGAGGCGGAAACTGGAGGAGTTATCGGCGCATATGGCGCCGGCCCCAAAAATTAAACATTTCGTTATGAACCAAAAAATACAGTGCTTTAAGCTTATCACAGAGATATTCGCTTTGGGCATTGACGGATTTCATACCTCTTGTGTTTTGATTGGCTTTCCGTTCAGACATTCAATTTGAAATTACACAGTGGACATGTCTAAAGCTGCTTAATTCCACAAAAAGCATAAAATTGAATTCACTTTATAAATTCAATGCACATTGAACATTTGCATAGGGGACAGCCCTAACATGATGTCCACAAGGATTATTATTCTAAACGACAAAGAACAAATGTCTTTACCAATCAATAAAATTTTATTAAATTTGCAGAAAAACGAAAAACGCTCCAGGCTGCATTACAAAAGGCAGGGGTGGACCTAAATGCAGGGTGAACATGTAAAATGTTTACTCGAAGCATTCATGCTCGCATCGGGTTCTGTATACAAACAAATATATTTTTATTTTGTTTATCCATCGCCTATTGCAAGTCGTATACTGTATACTTCCCTTTACCCGAAATGAGAAAATATTTACTTTGTATTTTATTGAAGACCTGAACCAACAATTCGAGACCCCCTACCCGGTTGCACAAGAACTTTTTCAGACTGAAACAAATAATTTCCAAAAGAATGAATGTATGTAAGATTTCGGAAGTTTGATTAAACCTCAGAATGGGTACCAAGGGTGTAAATGTTAGGTTTGTCATAACAGAAGACGTTTTGTTATTAATAGAGACGAAAAATATTTTATGTTTGCTTTAATTTTCTCAAGAAGAGCGACGCAGACGTAAATTTTTTGTTAATTACTTTGTTAATGTCTCAAACTGCCAACACTGCCACCGTAATCATTTCTCAGTTCAAAGTGGTTACATACATTACCTCAGATCAAAGTGAGTTTACAACATTTTTATGGAAATAACACGATGATATTAGCTCGGACTGCTAGGAGGCATAACAAGTCAACGACGTGGAACATACGAAGAACAGATGATTTGCAAACTACATATTCATATGCAATATTGAGTGCATGTTACTCATTTTGCTTTTCTTGGAAAACTCTTCTTTTTTCCAAGTTAATCTGGGATTAGAGCCTATATTTCACAGGAGTCAATTTGTACCAATCAATATTATGAACAACGGTGTTTTAATAATTTATTAGTAAACATTTTGATTTAAACAATAAAAATTTGTAGTTTTATTTATTTTTTATGTTGTCCAAATATTATTGTTTCAATGTAAATTTTTACCCAAAATTATGTTTGTTGCTAGTCAATGTGGCAATTAAGTTTGTAAATTTATTGACTCCAGACAGCCGTTATCTGGGATAAAGTAATAGCGAAAAAGCGAAAAAGTTGTGGAGATAGGGCCTTGATTAATTCTGTCGAGATCATCCGGAATTTTTCCGACAAATTGCGAATTTCGGTAGATATGCGTGTGTAATTTATGTGTGTTCATTTTTTCTGCTTTATTCTGTGTTCCATATTGAAAAGTAAAAAACTGCTTTAGCACATTTAAATCGCGCCAACATTGGCCATAAAGGCTATCACAGCGCACCAAAGCGAAATAAAAGTGTTATGATCGGCCAAATGTTAACATATCAAGCAAACATCATTTCGTGCATGTGCGTTATTGATGAGCTGAATTCATCGTCCACAAGAGTCCGGTAAACATTCGTGGTATCTCTCATTTCCGGGTATACACTAGCTAAATTCAACAGGGCGTGTTATTCTATCACGAGGATTTGTTCGTCTGCCTTTTTCTACTCCGCATGGTGAAAAGTCCCATCGTACTCCGACATAATGTACTCTTCGCGAAGCAGCTGCTGCCTAGATGTAATAAAGATGGACATAAAAACACAAAAACAAATTGCGTGTGCTCTACATTGCGGCCAGTCTCATCAAAATTGCACAAAGAGTCTTTTACTGCTTTTCAGGGGCGTATTGCCGGAACGTCCCTCGGCGGCCCCCATTTCAATTCGCGGAATACATAATTAATTTTTTATTGTCCTTTTTATGGGGCGGGAGGAAACTTTGCCCGGTTTTTGTCTCAATTTCAAATTTTATATTCACATAAATGTATGCCTGCAGTAACACAGCCTTCGGCGCCCCAATACAAAATTGCGAAAAACATAAAAAAATATCCGCAAGCAAATTGATTAATTAGTTCAAAGTTTAAGACTCGGTATTAGAGAGATCATCCATTAATCATTGTGCAATAAATACTTCCAGACAAAAGTAGTAAAAAACTATCATCGAGGCCACTGTTTTTCTTTCCGTGAGCTTTTATTAGCACTCTGCCCTCGAGTTTGAGAGAAGAAATTATAACTTAATTTTCCAAAGGATAGGTAAGTACTTAAAATTTCGTTCAATAAAGTCGATTCCATTTATTGCAAAATCCAATAGCTTTAGACTTTTTAGAGCATTATTGGAATAGTACAATAAATAAGGCTTTGAACTTTTACTTTTGAAAAGACAAGTTGGCGCATTAGTGCGAATATTTCCGGACGTAATCTATCTACGAGCATTTTTGTCGGATGGAGGCACTAAACGAAGCCCGATATCAATCATATGTGTCCAAACGCGGATTAGCCTGATTGAATCATAACTAATGATATCGACGATCGCAAGTCTGCAGAGGATTGACAACTGGCTACACAATGACGAGCGGTTCATACATCATGGGACTGTCATTTTTTTATTTAAATACCTCGCCAGTTTACTTACTTCTTTCGCAAATGATTGACGACGTTTTATAAAAATAACTATAATTTTGTCATTGTATTGTAATGTAAATCAAGCCTCTTGGACAAGTCAAATCCCTATTTCGCGAAATGAAACTGTTGTAACACTCACACAATCCAGGAATCCCATTATTCGCCAATCGGCTATTTCCCTTCGTAACCTTTGTAAAATATTGAGCTGCTTTCACAGGTCGGATCAACTGTATTCGTTTAGTGTCCGAGACAACATTCTGTTAATTAAATTTGAATTTTGTGCACTGATGTGGAGAGCAACTCAGACATGAACCAAAATAAAGGAAAGTAAGTCGTTCCCATCTGCTCCACATACGGTCTAATTTCGTCCAGGATTAGTTCAAAATTAATTATCATTACATGCTAGAATCACACTTGTGTTAAATGAGAACAGCAAAAGATATGCCTTTAAACTTGATTCACTCCAAAATACAAATAAAATACTTACTCAAAAGGCCTAAAGTGCAATTTAAGTAATGTATGTAGTTGCATACATAACAAGTTTGTTGGAAAATATTCGTTACAAACATTGTTCTAGTCCAATCAGAGTTTGTATTTTAAAACTTGGAAAACTTCATTTATTGAAAATTGTCAGGAGGCTAGAATGTAGCAATTTACTTAAAGTATTTGTTTTTAAATCCTGAAAGATTTGTAAAGGAGGCCCGTCGAATGAGCAATCCTCTGGGATGCGGGCTCTCCCAAGACGATATTCTGTGAAACATGCGCATCCCAACAAGTCTCAAGGGAGGAATCGTGATCCGAGTGATGAACAAAGCTTACCACCACATACGATTACAAGTGAGGGACGTTTCCCTCTAACAAATCAACACTTTTTTGCCCCCGACGATGCGTGTAGCTAAAAAGTCCATATGTGGGGCGGCCGAAATGATGTATCGTGGGGAATTCGTTCGGTATGTTACCTTTTAGTGGTAGTTGGCTTTGACGTGAGAAGGAATGTAATAAAAGTAAGCGAGGGTGCATTCGAGGGGTAGATACAGTTGATTGTTGTAGGTGTGTTAGCTCGAGGGCGATTTCTTCTCGTACTAAATAATGAAAATAAAGTTGGGGAGCAGCAAGGCTATTTGTCAGGAATTTCTAATGACATGCGGAATTGGCGGCGATGTTGAAAAGCAAACTTTTAGCGAATTGAAATGTATGGGAGATTTTTTTAATGATCATCTAGATGTTGTTTTAATCTGTAAAGTAGAGAGCCGTGTAAAAAGTCAATCTAAACAATTTAAATTTAAACATCCTGGCAAAAGGGTTTTCCGGAATTTAGGATAATCTCCTTTAATCTGACCAAAAGTCTGGTCTTCTAAAAAGGCAACTTTGTTTAAGAGGATTATTCCTGATATATAACTTCCCATATCCAAGTCTACCGTAATCACCATGTAGACGTTTAATTTGAAAGAGCTTTTGCCTACGATGTAAAATTAAACCCCCAAGAGTATTACTTTTTATCTTCAACTTTGCATTCGCGAAATGAATTTCTAAAATTAATAACCGTACGGCAGGCAACTCGCTGGATTAGGATATACTAAAGTAGTCTGTCAACTACCCGCAATTATTTCACTGCAAACATACTACATTCTGAAATCATTCCTTACAATCGTATTAGTCGAGCGCAAGCGCCTTCAAACTCCTTACTGCCTCTCAATGTGGCATTAATTAAAGATTTAATTAAAACGTAGTCGATTTGGAAATGATATTTCGTTTATAGCCGCGCAAATCTTAAAAGACCTCGAAACTTTTCCTTCGACTTAAACGACTCTAAAGAGAAACGGTAAATAAACTGCCGCCAAGCGCACAAGTAACTCCGGATTGCAGGGACTTATTGGCAACTAATTTGATTGGCACATTTATTCCCTAAGGAGGTGATGCCGGCAGCTCTAAATTTCCGTTTGAAATTTACCAAAGTAAGCGTGAAATTGTTTATTCTACTTGTAGCTGAAATTCCCTTAAGGAAAATTAATTTTGCACTAATTATAGATTGCGGTTTATTTAATATTTACTATGAAGTTTATCAGTCTTATTAGATACTTACAAGACAAAGATAATTAATAAAAAGAGCGATCGATGAGATGCTACAAAAGTGTCAACATTTAACGCTCAACAAATACGGCGATAAATCAAACTCGTTTGGCACATAATTAATTTTTATTCCTATACTTATTAATGAAGGCAAACTTTTTCCAACTTTCCAGACAATGTTTGCCCTACCAAATAAGAGTTACGATCATTGCAATTAGAAAGTTTTGTAAAGTTTATTGTCCAATTTTGTGTGAATAGTCTGAACGGGCTCAATTTTAAATCCTTAACTTTTAATAATTAATAATATCAATAAAATTTATTCCCTGCACGCAACAGCTTAATGAAGTTAACGACACTAAAAATCTCCGTTTTACAAGCAAGGAATCACGATTGATTATTAAAATCTTTTGAATTCCTCGAATTGTAAAAAGTTTGTCAATTTCTCTTATCTCTAAATGAGATCATATCTGCGACCTGCATATTGCAGCTATTGACAAGACCCCTATACATTGGTAATTTGTAATCAGTCATGCATGCCAATGTATCCGGCCTGTGAATGAAGGACCATATTTCACAGCAATCTGCGAAGTTTCAGCTTCAGATGCTCAATTTACGATCGACCGCTGTCCATCCGACTCCTACATTAAACATAAATCAGTAACCTCGACGAGCTTTATTAAACTATTTGTGTCTACCTGTATCCAAGAAAACATCCTAGTAAATCTTCAATTTATGGTAACGATAGTCATCGTCTGCTGCAGACAAAAATAAAATAATTATCATGCGAGCGTGTCACTGTCATCACAACATCGTTTATCACGAAACAGCTTTAGAAAAAAAAGTGAAAAATTCAATTCGATTTATTACAACGACTATTTTCTTCAAAAAGTCGCAGTTGAAAAACGATTTGAGAAATTGTAGTCAAAAATTAGAACTAGCAATATTGTGTGCTTGCGTTTATCGAGTTCAGTGGTTGTTTATTTTTCAATTTTAATGTGCTCGTATCCGCAATGCAATGAACAATTCATACGTAAGAGAGTTTCAGCCCTCTCGACTTGTTCGATGGAATTATTGGCTCTGGTTCCTGTTTGTTAGCAATTCCGGTACTGCAATAAGTACTTCCGAATTTATGGATATTTCCAAATAATTTAGCCTCAGTTTAGAATTTATCTTGTCTATGGAATAAAGTCGGCATCTCCGGTCTACTTCACCTGCAATAAACAACACTCGACTCCTGGTTGCCGAGATCCAAAGTGTTCTTCCACCACGTCCTTTTTCGTCGGGAGGAAGCTTTAAAACAAGCGTGATATAAAAGTAAACAAGTTAGAGCGCTTCTGAGGCACCATTCTTCTTTGTCATTCTAAGAGCGAGATTTCCTTAATTCTATTATCCGTATTCAGTCCGCGCCTCTTCTGGAAACATATTCAGCATAAATATAGTTCGGTTGATTCCCGCAGGGCTCTGGGGCGCGCTACGGTCGAGACCTGCCGAAATTTTCAATTCGCAATTATCGACTTCAGAAATCCCCTGATTATAGGGACAAATTCTCTTTGAGGAAATGCCGAGTTTCAAAAACGACTCGACCCTCCTAATGGCGATTTTATTATGTTACGCAGTGATAGCGCATTAAAGGGCGCACATAAATTAATCCTAATGAATTTTCCTGAATTTTAATGCAAGATTTGTTAACAAATACGCACTACATTGAGGAAAAATAAAGTTGAATAATGTCGGTAGTTGTGAAGTTAATTAGGCAAATAATGGGGTTATTGTCTTGAGAAGCACCTGGAGTTACAATAGAAGGCAACTATAGACGAGATAGATCCCTGTCGTATTCACACTGGGACCTAGATAAGACTTAACGAGTATAACAAGTATTTACTTTTAACGATACTTCCTTGTGGTGTCATTTCAGAACTCCTGTCATTCGTTGGGTGTTATTTTCACATTCTCTCGTAACAAGAACGAAATATTCTATGTAGAAGAACGGGCTGCAAATGTATTGTCGTAAACACATAGTTGGAGAAATTACGGTCGAATTAAAACCCAGGGGTTTCTATCCGAAAGGTTTAGAGTCGGATTTTAGGACCGTAACGTTTTAAAATGCTCGTGGATACAGAGTAGGTATTTTATTTAAAAACGCTGCATTTGTGTAATACTCTTAACTTGAATTGTTAAGGTGCGCTGGCGGGTGAAAAGTGCTAAATGATTTTAAATTCAGCGACTTAAAATGTGAATTTTAATAAAGTCGAGAACGAGATCAGCAAACCATTAAACATCCTTTGTGACAAATTTACAGATTTTTTCTCAAGCAAAGGAAAAACGTAGATATGATGGCTTAAGGTCGTAATGTTGAGCATATGTCAACATAACAAACCCCTTCTACTCCAACTGATCAAGATCTGGTAATAAATGTTCACATGGAAGCTCATTACCACTTTGATGGACACCCATATGTCTCCTAACCCATCCCCCACTGACCGGTTTGATTAATCTTCCATGAATTTTTGTTGCCTCCTACTTCCGTCAACAGTTAACACGTTTGGTCGACCACCATATTTAAAACTGCAGACTTTAATGAACTAAAATGAACATTCGTTATTAACGCTAGACCTGTTGGGATACCCAATTGCATTACGTCTAGATTAAATTACCTGCGGTTGAAGTTCTGTTTTAATTATCGGAATGGTTGGTTGAAATTTACATCGGTTTATATCTACATTAAATTTACAGTTAGTTTCCACTAATAATAAGTTTAGCAAATTTACATAAATATTTTAGTAACCGAAGCATCTTGCTCAAGCGATTTGCAATCAACCGCATTGTTTAAAATTAATATTTACACGTTTTGTATTATGCAACACGTTCAGTTAAAATAAAGTCCATATTTATGAACATAAACTTTAGTAGTTAGTTGAAACAGTGGTTGTAAGATACTGGCAAGAATCAAACTAATTTTCCAATAAATAGTGTCTGATTACAAGAACAAGATAGGTACAATCAGAAATTCAAATGTGGATTCCAATCTAAATATGTAGAGGTCGTTTTTCAGTCTTTCGTAATTTTTCGTTGGATTTGTGTCTTCTTCAGTATAAATTACCGAAATAAATACTAAAAGGAAAAGTGTGTCGTGGGATTTGCATATATGATTTCGGCGTGCTTAAATCGTACTTAAAAAATTGCTATAAATGGATTTGTCTTCGTGTGCGATGTTTGTATTAAAAATTGGCTGTCCTTGGGAAATAATGACGATGCCTTATAAGGTGACACCTTAAGCTTAATTTTTATGGCAATCACGATGAAAAATTTGCAACTTTAAAAGCTTACCATTGAATTGTAGGTATTCACGTAATGTTACCTCTTGTTCCCTAGAATTATTTAAATCCTGTTAAGAATGGCACCTATTTATAAGCGATTGTCACAAACTGTCCCAACAAAACCCTTTTTCATGATTACCTTTCCATTAGCATAGACGTGCTTTCATGAATAATGATGAGATGAAACTCAAATTTACACATTTTTCTCCTTCTTGCACTACAAAACTTTAAAACAAGTCAATCGTTAATTAAACTGGACTTTTTCAAAACATGTGTGACATTTAAATCGGATTATCCTTAATGCCGTTGATCTTAATTAAGGGCTTAATAATTTTATTCATTCGAATATAAAACGTGGGATGTGAAAGTTGATTCATGCAACAAATTAAAAACAAAATTTCACGAAATAATTTAACTTTTAAATTATACTGGCTAAAAATAAGTCGTCTTCACTCCATTTTATCTATTGAACGAATCTACCATCTGACCATTGCTGTCCCTACCTAGAAAAAGCTGCCAATTATTTCCGACCATTAGAAGAACCAGATGGCGCTATGAGGGTGATTTCACTTTTTATCTAACACTCTTAAAAGACTTTCCTTGCTCACTTAGAGTAATTAATTTCTCCAATATGCAGCTTGCATGCTTTCAATTAAAATAAAAATTGAAAAAAGTCGGCTCGAACACGTTATCGAGGCAGTTGACAGCATTTCCTGTTTGCGGTTTCAGAGGCGGCAACTAAACGTCAACAGGTTCTTAAAGCTGTCATCTACACGGACTAATTTACTGTTTCAAAAAATAAAATTTGCGTCACCAATGCAATTATTTCATGAATAGTGAAAAAGGGGCGATAAAAGAATCCGGGCGATTTCCTGTTAGCCTTCCGGAGTCCAGTTTGGAAAATCACTTATTTCCCTTTTCGTTTTGATGCTCCGATAGATCGTTCCAATTCTACCTCATAAGTTAGAGAAGCTGAATAAATTCAAAACCGTTCGCCAATAGGTATTCATCCTCATTCGAACCAGTTTGCTTTGACTACATTAGAAGGCTTAGTGGTGGACAATCGATCCAATATTACTCCCGGTTTAATGAGATTTACTCAAACATTTATTTTTCCACATATATTAGAACCACACAAGAATGCCTCCCTTGCTCGAATTTGCAATAATGGCGAGTTTGACTCAATTGCAAATTTCACAAAGAAACATTTTTTATTGAAAAGTGTAATTTAAATTGTTTTTAATAAATTCTCTAAAAATGTAGATTCTTGTGTAAAACCTGTATTCCCAACTAAAAAATACTATGCAAATGCTGCATATTGCTGATACATGATGAGAACTCTCGCATACATTTCATAATAATTAGTTCTTTTCGCCTGAATTGCAATTTGTGTTCAAAATGCGCTGAAATAAAAACTAAAAACTTATTCAGGTATTTTTTTGAAAATAAATAATTTCATTTAAATTAATCAATTTTCTAGAGTTCACTAATTGTGTTAAAATATTCTGTCAGAAGTGGCCGGGCTTTTCATAACTTGAAATGGGCAGGTCGTTTCCGGTCATTATCTTCTACCCTAACGAGGCCCAAATAACTATGAGCTGATTAGCTAGAATCGGTGGCTTAATTTACTCAAATGCACTTTTAATTCGTCGAGTGTGATAAGAGAGCGAAAATGGCCATTAAAGTTAAATCGTTGATTAAATTTAATTTGAAAACAATAAAAAAATCGAATAACCCTTCAACTGTTTTTGGAAGTTATCGGATTTTTATTAATTGCTGTGAGGCAATTTATTAGTTAAATGAGCATTTTAAATAGCGCCCTTAATTATAATTAAAGCCAAGATACGCTCAGTACCTGAACCTAATGAATTCTCTAACTTGTAGCCATTAACATAATTTAAAAGTTTTTAAAGATGAGATACGCTTTGAAAATAAATTATTTATTATACGAGCTTTCAGAATATTATTCAAATAGTGTAAAATTGAGAGAAACTTAAATATAACTGTTGAAATTATAAGAACTAGAACTACCTGCCACACCCCCCACCCTACGATAAGTTCAAGTAGGCCCTGCAAGGGGATGGAAAAGTAAACAAAAAGCATTACTTGCTCGTCTCCCGAATGAACAAGATGTGTATGTAAAGATTGTTGTAAATATAGAGTTAAGTGAAACATAGTGTCTCATTAACCCAATCCAATGATGATCACTTCACCGTGAGTGAAGTTCGCCTCAACAATAACAGTTTCAAATAAAGAGTGTAATTGGGGTGTTTAAATCGCAATTAGCATGATCAAATTGATTACGTTAATGTAGTGACTTCATTTACATGTCGATGGAAAAATTGAATAATAACCACTTTGATAAATTAACTGCTATAGTTTAATGTTCTACTCCATTAGCAAACAGGATAACATGCACAGCATCAAATTTTAGTTAATGCATTTGAAATAAATTACATACATCAATTTTAAAAAGCTTTATAAATAAAACATTTTGCAATTAGACCGTTTCAGGAAGCAATTTCGCGTTAAACTTCAACGCTGCAAGAACAAGATTGATAGGAGTAGAACGAGCAGGGTTTGCTTTATATGGTCACTTCATCCGAGTCTTCTGTAATGAATAAGGCGCAGTCTCATTAACAACGTTTGTTGATTTTATTATTTCAACTTGTTTTACTGGTAGTTGAAACAAAACAGTACTGCGATCGTCGACTTCAATGCGCTTTGATGGTGTTATTATCCTCTAAAGAGCAGATATCCCCTATTTACTTTACTCCACTTTCTACTTGAAAAGTAAATAAGAGAATTTAACTTCCAGATGAGATCAAAACTTTCCAAAAATTTTTTTGCAGTGTTGGAAAATTCCGCAACGCACGTATATGGTATTGTAATTTATTGTTGAGGAAATAAAATGTATACGACTGTGTTTTCTCACGCTTCCTTTTTATTTAGGTTACCGGCTTCGGGATTAGATTCTCATCTATCTTGTTAAACTCGTTTGACATCGAGAAAAACTCTTTGACTCTCCAGGAATCTTCAATTATATCTCGCTCTCCATTTATTATCGACTTATTTAATTGATTGAAAGCACACACGTTTACTCTTTTTTGCCCTAATAATGTCAGTAGCAAGTAAAATGTGTAACTTTTTAAAACCTCAAAAGTACGTCTTGAAACAAAACCCAATCTCGACAATTTAGGATTTACACGAAAGTTGATTTGAAATCACACAGGAATAATAAAAGTTTAGTACAGAACATTCTCGCTTGTGTCAAAGGCATTTCAAATTTTAAAAATCTCACCTCAGAATCGGCACCAATGAAGTGTCTCAAATGTTGTCAGTTTTGGATATAAAGCCGCACATTTAAACAAAAAGCTCGCAAATAGCTAATTCAATCCCTTCAATTTATGCCAAACGATTGACCTATTTCTGAATCTGCACGATGTCATCGTTGCTACCACAGTTGTGCATTTCGTTTTATCAAATACAGTGATTACCTCTAGCCAAGAGGGCTTGTGTTGATAAAGCACATTCGTGATAATGGTTGTTGCTTGGATTCCTCATAACGAAGGGCAATTTGATCAACATTTATGCAACGCTGCAATTTGTTTACGTGTGATTGTACAAATAAGTAATTTCCTGAAGCACAAAAGCTGCGACCAATGGAGCTTTGTCAGGCTATAATACAGTTTGACACAAAATAATGTTCAGACTTTCAATCGGAATTAAACTATCAGCATTTTAATAGCATAAATGTAAAAACGAAATTTTTTATATTTGTATAGGTACCGATTGTTTGTAAATAAAATCATTTTTAATTGTTCACCCTTTTGAAGTATTTGCTATGTTTAATCACATTTTATCCAGAAATGCATATTGATTAGCACAATCAATTTCAACTACAGTTTTAGAGTAAAAATAAAACACAAAAATACTTATAGTCGATTAAATCGACTTCTGAGGAAGCTGAGGGGGTCGTACAAGGATGGTGCCCCACAGTACCACACAATATTTGAAAAAACTGCAAATATAAAAAGAGTTGGAATTATGTTATATTTATACTTATTGTAAAATCTTGTCACAGTAGCAGTTACTACTTGTTTCTTGTTGGTCCATGAAAATCGAATGAAGGAAAGCGGATTGTAAAACAAAAAAAAACATTGCTCATCTCCAAGTACACGTTTTTATTTAAAATTAAAATATATATAAAATTAAACAAAAGTAACAAAAAATAAAATAAATTTTTAATACTTTCAATAAAACTATTCAGAGTGTTCCGTTTTTATTGTTACAAATTTAAACAGGCGATAGAATATTCAATTTTAAGACAAAAGTTTCCCATGAACATACAGGGTGCGCCAGAACTCGCGCCCCAGAGAAAATTTTCAAGTAAGGTAAGATACCAGGAACATGAAAAAAAAAGTTTAAAAAATTCTGTCAAAAAATTTTGACATTAATTTTTTGACATTTTTTATATCTATTTAATGAAACTGATTAACTTGTATATGTTTTTTTACAATTATTTAGTAAAGGGACAAAAATTTTGCCAATAAAAGCCACAAATAACATTGAACAGAGTTACAATTTAGGATTTAGGATTTTAATAGCCTATGGTAAAATAACTTGGAAAATTATTTTTCCGAAATTTTTATAGATAAAATTTTTTTAACATTTTTTCCATGTTCCTGATATCTTTCTTTATATGGCATTTTTCTCTGGGCCGCGAGTTCTGGCGCATCCTGTATATCGAAAAATCCACGCGTCTTTTAATATTTTTTTTCCAATATTTCCAAAACCATTCCAAAAAATCAAAATTTGGTAACCTTTACACACCTAAACGAGTACAAAGATAAAATGTTGAAATTTTTAATTAGGAGTTTCTTAACTGGGTGAAATCGGTTTAAAAATGTTACAGACCATAAACAGCATAAAAATTAAATTTATCCGCAAACGTCACAAAAGTGACCACTTTTATGACTAAATGACATAGGTAAAAGTTTTACTTTTCAGACATGGAGTAAAAACAATGTTATTTCAGCATTTTCTGGGGAGGTACAAGGTAGATTATCAGCATTCGACATTTTGCACCATAAACTACACCAGTTATTCACCAATCAGCACTTTCGAAATCTCAACACAAATTCCGAAACTGACGCGTGACGTTTGTTATGATTTTATCGCAAAGCGTCCTGATTATTGAGGTGATTTACTTGATTATTGGTATGTTGCTCTTTTCTCTCCACCTGAATCGTTTGCGAATAAAATAGTATATGTTATTTGGAGTAAAAGTGAGTTTATGTGGCTCAGCTGAATCCATTTGCCTCACTCCGTTCGTCAAAATAAACGTTCAGCTTCGCCACATGAACAATCACTTTTCCTCCTAATAACATAATCTACTATTGTTTTACCGTTTAGGACGCCCCTGATTAAAAATTTTGGCCATTTCATCTTGGTATTCGTTTAGATGTACATACATATAAAGATTTTCAGCTGAACCAAATTTTCTAATTTTATCTATTATGAAACATTAGGAAAAACCGTAAAAAACGTGTAGCTCCCTTACATAGTATTATTTTTTCGAAACATGTTTATAGAAAATTTTTGTCTTAAAATTGAATATTCTATCATCTCTTTAAATTTGTACTTAATAGTATATATATATATATACTATTATAGTAACATTTATTATTCGTTATTAGTTTCAAATACATGCATATGTATTTGCTTTAAAGTATACAGGGTGTCCCACGAGTGATAATGAGCCTCAAAATTTTTGGAAGTAACCAACATTACATTACATTTCAAAGATAACGTAGATATTAAAATAATTAAAATATTTAGATTTAATAAATTAAACATATAGTGATCAAACAGCACTTCAACTTTAATTTATAAAAAGTCAAACCGTGGAGAATTTGCTGAGAATTACTAAAATGTTGCGGAAAAGACTAACAATATTCTCATTTATGAAGAATGTTTAAAAAACGCTTCGCAGACTGCACGTTACTATCCAGCGCGATATCCAAATATACTGAAGTAAAGTCATTTTGACTGATGATAGAAATTTGTCAAAAATAAAAATACGGTTACCATGTTTAACTAATTAAAACGAAATATTTTGGTATTCACGTTATCTATGAAATGTAATGTTGGTTGCTTCAAAAAAAAATTCAGGCTCATTATTAGTCGTGGGACAGCCTGTATATTTTAGTCCATTAAATTATTGATCTGATTTATTTGCCGACCGGCTGGTTGCTCAATTTGAAAATATCCCATTTTGGCCCACTTCCTGAAATTATCAGGTGATTAGTGCAAAACCTCTCTAATTTGTAAATAATGGTTTTTAATTTGGCTTGATGAGCGGGTCAGTTTTGCCGCAATGGCTCTAAGCTATTCCAATAAATACACCATGTGTTCGAGTTAGGTGGGTCTGCAAGGTCTCTGGTTAAGCAGCCTCAAACAACATAATGACTCTTGTAATAAGCAGACGTGATGCCGGTCGCTTTCGGCACCTGCTTAGTGCACCTAATAACACCTTATACTATCTTCTGCATCTTCCACATCACAGGACCGGCTTTAAAAAGAATGCAGACTGTTGTAAAAAGAATTACTTCCAAAGAAGTGTGAAACGAGTTACGTTAATTAACGTGTCTGTTTAAATAATTCATTGAGTTTGATAACGCGGTGGGCACGTCTGTACTGGGGTGTTTTAATTAATAATTCGACGTTTTGCAGCTGTTTAATTACAAACACATTAATTAAAGTCGCGCGGATTTTTTTTAAACAGATTGTTTTATAAAATTTTTAATCCGTACCTGGGTGGAGGCCGAAACCTCGCAACACCAACCTTGTTGTTTACGCCTGTGCTTAATAATCACGCTACCCAAAGTCGCCGTCTGAAGACCGTTGTTAACACGATAATGACAATGAATTATCAACCAATAGAAAAATGAGAGTGATTTAATGTAATATAGGTGATCTTTTTCGAGACGGAAAAGTTCTTTTCACTACTGATAGATGAGTCAAATCGTGTGGTTCAATGCCGTACCAGTTCCTGATTTCCATAAGTAATTGAAGATCGCGTGACTTTCAAACAGTGTGTACTGCATTAAACTCGTCATATATGAGTTTAAAACTTAACAGGAGATGGAAGATCTTGTCTCGTTTCGTGTCTAGTCGCTTAATATAACATGTTAATGTCACGTAACGTGAGCAATGTTGAAACTAAAGTTGGTGCTTGAGGAAGAGTGACGCACAAACCAATGTTCTACGCCACTGGCTGAGTGGCTGTCACTCTTAATTAGATTCATGTTCTAATCACAATGAACACAAGCAAAATACAGTCACCATTTTTTAATAAATCTCCGCCACTGTGATAAGCTATAAACTGCCAATTGAGATAACAAAGGTCAGCTCAACGTCTACTATCATTCTCCAGCATCGTTTTCAACTTTACAACTAAAATTTCCAAGAAATCATGTGTCCAAATAACTGCCGAATTGAGATGCTTAGCTTTGAAAGCTTGTTGTCATGCTTTCTTCTATCGGTCATCTTCTAGCAGTGACAGTGAAACAACATTATTACCATGCTTGATGGTCACGAGTGAAAGTCACGAATTTCGGTGAACGTGATTCATGCACCAGAGTGCAATTGCAATCGACTGCTAAGTGCAGTAGATCACAAGAATCGGGACCAGAGTTCTTCATAGATACGGTACAATAATGTCATATTTACGGGATGATTATTTACATAGTCGCTTGTGTATAACAACCTTGTAAGGGATTGTTGAACCAGAAGACGATCCTCTCACCTCAGTTAAGTCACGCCGTTGGTGCAACAAGATGTAATCAGGGAAAAATCAAAACCAAAAAACTGCAACAATTTATGGCCACAACATTAGATCTAATAATAAACTAATTAAAAAATAAAGAAAAAAATGTTAAACAACTTTTGATGTTGGCTCCTGATTTATTGTATTACTAACTAATTCGGCCCGTTGCCATCCGCTCGGCATACCTTTTGTATGTTGTTATTGGCTCATCAGGTAGAGCAAAGAGCAGTGTGTACACATAAAAGTTATTGCCACTCTGGTAATTATGTCATTAATTCTTGTTGAGTTTCTTTGATGTTTATGGCACTATGTGAACTTTGACGGTATCATTAGGTCATAAATTTCATCAATCGTGGGCCTCTAGTAAAAAACACGTAAAACAACCTGCAACTACGATAAATAACCATCGAGAAATATCGGTACAAATTTTGTTTAGTATCAACATAAAACATTTAATAGTAATAATAAAAAATTGTGTGTGATACAGCAGTGTGTTTTATAGTAAAATGCATATTCAATTTGTGCAACCGTGGAGAGAAAATGCTATAAAAACAGAGAATGTTAATTAATGGAAACTGTTTAATGCATCTGTTGTGATTAGACTAGTACAAAAATAAAAAATAAAAAATGTTTGTATGATCAAAATCAATGTTTGTTTTGTATAATAATGGATATACGCCTGGTAAATTTGCATTATGTTTCAATCTATGCACATAACAGCTAAATTTTATAATAAAATGAATAAAAATGTATAATTTTAATGAGAAAAATTATGTTGTTAAATTAGAGACGTTAATTTACTTTCAATTATTGTTAAAATCAAGATTCTTTATAAAATAATAACCGCAATAACTGAAAAGCATGTGTTAACAGCACTACATCAGCTTGAATAATTTATGATCAATTTTGTCTGAATTGAAAAGGTACCTAAAGTTTGTTTTTTTTAAATGGAAATTACCAAGTCAAAATTTTGGTGAAAAAATTGGTAGCAGCTTGTCTCCATAGCCACAAATTTTGTTTGCTCTTTGTTTTTGTACCTAGAAATTTTGTTAAAAAATTATGGTTATGCTTTCAAATTCAGATGTTGTCAAAATTGTGACTTTTATGACTCTTGTGTGCCTGTTTGCTCTTTGAAAGCACTATAATTGAACACCTGAGGACAGACATCATTACCTAAGGTCTAAAGACAGAATTCAGTGCTAATAACTTTGATAGAAACACACTGCAAGTAAGTATAATTTTGTGGACAAAAATGAGGATCTTGCTACAAAAACTTTGAAGAAAAAGTATTATTTAGCAAAAGATACAAGTAGGTATTATGATGATTGGCAATAAATTTTGTGTAATTTATTGAAATGAGCTCAAAGTTGATGCATTTTTTAAATGCTTCTTCACTTTAGTTTCAAAATTATTACTTTTTCAACTCGTTCCTCAAAAACGATGCACAATACACTAATTTAATTGCATTCTTTCCGAGGTTCTTTCTCATTCATGTTTATTTTGTATTGTTGTCGATGTCTGGCTAAAAATTAAGAATATTTAGCAAACCTGCATTACAAATTGCGTCTACATTTTAACGGGTCCTTGTTCTAACTTCCTGCTTGCGAACTACTCGTTTCCAAATTTCGAAAAACTGTTAGCGGTACTGAATTTGTTCCTTTTTTGGTGTTTCGTCTCTAAATTTTCTTAGACGATTTTCTGTATTGACGTTTAATGACATTGTCTTCAAATTAATTCAAAAAACCAGAAATGCCAACTTCTTTTATTAAAATTACCAGGAATGAATTTACTAGTGGTGCCAACGTTAAGACTGTTTGGCATTTCCATTTAAAAAAAAACAGACTTTAGTAATAATTGTATTGTGTCGAGGTTACCGATTGGTTAGATCAAGTAAGTACATAGTAAAAAATCCAGTGTCAAATATTAAATATGCAACTCTATTTCAATTATACCTATAGGGTTATTCATAAATATGAAGCAATATTTGAACCTCAAAAAAAACCTATAAAATGATGTTAATTTAAATAGTAACTAATGTCCTATCTGTATTGATAAGAAAAGTGCTCGGAATTTGGATATGGGAATTTGTTTTTTTTATAATAACTTTGGAACCATTTGACCAAATATTATAAAATTTGGAACAGTTATTTGCGAAAACATACCTTTTAAACTGGTAATCACAAAAACAGGATACATCTATACTGAATTTCTGGTTACTGCAGTTGCAGGTTACATTTTGTGTTTTCTGTTTTTTTGCTCTCTTAGCACTAATTACTAATTACTAATGCACTAGCAATTTTAAATAAAAAATTCATAACTTTTATACACCTAAAATAGACCGATTTAAAGATATTTTAAATTAAAGTGAGGCAGTGGCGTAACTAGAATTTGCCCCCCCCCCCCGCGAAAGACGTCTGTTGGGCCCCTCTCTTATCTGGTTTCGGAGAAGAGAGTAGTGTAAAGTATAAGAAGAAACTAAAAAATGCAATCCTTGTAGATTATACATACAGGGTGTCAATTTTAAAACTTGCAATCGGCAAAATTTCTAGAACTAAAAAAAATATTGAGAATCACTCACCTGTTTCGGTGGTTTTTAGGGGAAATCAAAATGGTATGGTAAGTGACGCTCCTCCACCCACCCTTCAAGCCACAGTCACCTTAAGTTAAAAATTTTAAATGGCACGATTCTACTTGCGATACATCGTTGGAAAGCCCATAACAAGCGCTTTTCAAAAATGTCATACAACAGCCTATTTGGTAAAGCCATTTTTCCAATTATTCAAACACGAAGACGTTAAATTTTATTTTTTTTATATTCAAGGGTGGGTGAAAGTGTGTCACTTATCATGTCATTTTAATTCCCCCTAGGAACCACCAAAACGGTTTTGAGTGATTATTAATAACTTTTTCAGTTGAGAGAAATTGCCGATTGCAAGTTTTAAAATTGACACAGTGTATACCTAGTATGTATATTTTATTTCGCTAAAGAACAATAATTCTCAAAGAAACAATAGTAGAACAATTTAACAAAACAAATAACAATAAAAAAAAATTATAAGCAATAATAGCAGAGTAACAAAATTTCAGCTCACGTTTACTTAGGTAATTTGTTTTTTCTTTGCTTTTAAATTTGCAAAATTTTGGATAACATTGTCCATGTTTGGTTTTTAAGCGACATCGTATTCTAATGACAAAATGGACAAATTTGTCTTTTTTGGTTCATAGAGTTCCGTAAATAATTTTTATTAATTTTCATTTAGAAAAGGATATCTCCGCTGATGTGATGGTGACAGGCATAGTTAAATACAGTAAAGAAGAAAAATTCTGCAGTTTTTTGTTTTTTATTGCATTGGCTTATAATAATTTATGTACACCCTTTAATATTTTTTAAACTATTACCATTATTATTATTATTATTTTGGAAAGGGCCCTTTAACCCAAGGGCACCCCCGCGGTCGCGGGCTTTGGCGGGTGGGTACTTACGCCACTGAAGTGAGGACTGCACAACGTTGAAAGCAAAAATTATGAATTTTGAATGAATGATATCTAATATCTATACCTAGCAACCAATGACCATGGACAGACAAATCGCTGTCAACTTTAACATTGGACATTGTTGTAAATTTTTATGAATTAAATGTTACGAGATCCATTTGTGGGTTATGTATGGAGTCTGTGGAGAAAACTTTTTTCTTAGTCTAAATTTTAGTGTTACGATACTCTTTTTCATGTTGAATTTAGTCAGTATATCTCTAATTAGAATATTTAGAGTTTGTTTTTATCTGAATTACACGAGAATTTCAGATACAAAAAATTCTATAAATCTAAAACATTTATTTAAATAGTAGCTATAGTTTTTTTTTATTTGCTGGTGAGGATAGTGTGAATCACATGACATGACCTCCGTCTGTTTTTTAAAATTTGACAGCTTGTGACCTTTTGGTAGTAATGTCAAAAATTTAAGTTTCTCCCTGACATTAGGATATTTATAAGGCTTGAATTACAATTGTTATGATTACGTAGAGGGTATAAATTATAAGCCCCAAAACAATTTTTTCATAAAAAATAAAATTATAAATGACCTACGTGATGTACGTCACTATAGCTCTGCTTTTTAATCGCATTTGTTAAAGTGTGATAAATAGTGTGATCGACCTTATGCAACAAGGCTGTTTACAATATTGAAAAGAGATAGCTATCGGGTACGTGTTTCGAATTATTAATTGATTCACACGCATAAATAAAAAAACGTACTTTACAGACATTATAATAAAATAAAAAGTATATTAACTAAGTATAATCTTAAAGTTTTAACAAACAAGATGTACCCTGGAACCAAAAACTGTTTCATTAAAGAATATTCTTGTGCACACATAAATTTCTGTAAATTAATATAACTTATTTATTGCTAGAAGATAAAAATTAATTCCAAAAAGGTCATTCTTTTCGTAATTACTAATTAAACTCTCATTGGGATTGGCAACAGTATAGTTCTAAAAAAACTTCCCGCTTAAATTTTACTAAGTTTATAGTAGTCTGAACACTACTTATGCAACTGCGGCAACTCAAAATCGTGTTAAATACACTTTTTCGAGTTACAGTGTAATTTTTTGAGTAAAATGAACACTTCTGAGTAAATTAACTTTATTATATATACGTGTTAATTCAAGTGTAAAATTTAAACTGCAAATTTTACACTATTTACTTAACACTAGCAGATTAACACACAAAATCACTTGATTTTTTACTGTGTATATTTTTTTGAATTGAGTCTTTTAATGTTTCAGTCTTTTGCAATTAAGCACGTAATTAAAATGTTTTATTTACCTACAAGCAAATTCCACTAGTGTCCTAAATTTTCCCAGCTTCAGTTACAATTAATTTGAATTACAAAAGTTTAATTTCTGATTAAACAAAGCTACTCTTTAATTAGAAACTTTTGGTCCAAAACAGTTGTTTACTTTGTGCTTTCTTAAAGTCGAAACTTTTCAACTGTTTTATTACGTTTTCTTTATAACTAAAAAATTATTTGAAAAATAAGTTTCCACTTGAAACAGTTTGAAAAATTTTGTCGCTTTATTGTTTTAATTATTGGAGATTTTGAGTTATTTAAAGAATCCACGTCCGACGGAACGGCACAAAGTGAAAAATGGGGAAGTAAATTAAAGACTCGCGTCATCAATGACAAATTGGTGTCATGCATCATGCAACGAAGATGGAACAAACACAAGATGTTCCATTAATTACACATCATGGCGCAGACGGGAGAATTACAACAAATTATTAAACGCACTTATTTTTGGATCACCTTTGAAATAACTGTTTTATTAAAAACTGTGTGATTCGGTTTGCGTTTGACAATTAATCAAGCGAAATTTATGTGAGTATTTGAATGTTTAGTCCTATCTGGGCCACCAGATCGCATTGATTTGTTCGTTAACATATTTTACATTACGTCCTGGTTTATCAGTTTTACAAAACTTGGTAAAATTTCATGCAAATCGGACAAATTTACATAAAATAACTGCAACTTTACCGGTGATTTCTGCTCTGATGATTTATATTGTAGTCGGCAAACCCGCGGAAAGTCGTTTATTAAAAAATAAATAATAAGGAAAGAGTAATTTGTTGCTTGAGATGAGACAACGCCCAAAACATAATAGCGAGGAAAGTTGAACATTATTTCGTTTATCCATGCAGCGTATTGTTGCAATTTCACTGAAAGTTTTCCACTCAGGTTTGCGGTAATATTAAAGTTGCTTGTTTTGTTTAACTGTTTAAATTGTTTTCTCAATATTTGTTTATTTTCAATCAAAAGTTTGGTGCAAAGCTCACAACTCTACGACAATAAGCTACAAACTTTATCAAGATTTTTCAAGCAATAGACTAATGAAATCCAACTGCCACTTCGCTCTGATTAAATTCGCGAGTCATTCGGCTCACATGGTCCTCGAAATACAAAGTTTTGAATTTGTGCTTTAGAAACCCACAAGTTTTTTTAAATTGGTTTATTAATAAATGATGCACAAGTCTACCGACTATTGAACACATGTTGTGGGCTTAGAATTCGAATCGAGAGCGTATTAATTCGCGCTTTTGTTGATTCGTCATGGCCCCATCACGAATTGAACCGAAAACTTTTAAAAAGGCCGCCGAGGATTCTCGTCTATAATAATTCTAAAATAAAGTTGAAAGTAGACCCGCTGACAGAGCGCCCCGCATTATTTGTAACGTTCCAAAAGTTTTGCCGGTCTCTGGAAAAATCACCAATAATGATTTTTTATTATTCCAATCCCGAGAGTCTCCAACTGCGCTTGGCTTTGATTGGCAAATTAAAGGGGCCTCCTGTTGCGTTCATTTGGTGTTTATTATTGGCCCCATAAACAAAAATATTTGAGAAATATGATGGAATGAGCATTAGTCAACGCGGAGCTTTTATGATTGACGATGTTCTCGACCAAATACTCTCAGACAAATTAAATCGGGGAATTTGCTTTATTTTGCTCTTATTTACATTCATAAAAAATCGTGTGGGTTTAGGTCGGAACCAAATCGATATAAATAGTTGAGAGTTATACCCTCTTTAAGAAAGAATTTTCAGTAGCTGCCTCAAACTTTAAATTCAACCAATAAGAGAGAGTGATTTATGCGGGCCTCACGGTGGCGAAAGGGCGTTCTAACGACGACGTGTATTAAGTAAACATGTAATATTTTACTCAAAATCTGCCAACACTGTTTACATTTACCCGCACCGTTTTCATAATTGTAATTACAAAAATTTCATTACAAACAAAGTTGCCCCGATGTGGCGACACTTTTTTCTCTGTTTGAGTTAACCGGATTGTCATACGGGTAATTTACGAGTGTGGAATGTTTCATTTAAATCATGAGGGCTTGTGGTTACAACTGCCTTACTTTTTCAACTTGAAACATCGGTGAACTACACAAGAACTATTTTTTTGATCTCCAATAAAATTTTTAGTTCACTTTATAATGCAAAAAATAGAGCAAAGCCAAAATCCGCTAGCGTTATTATATTGTTTTTAGTTTTTTTTTTGTATATTTTGTATCTCTGCTTAAAAATCCTCACAAGTGATGATAGTGTGCAATATACGTGCAGCGAATTTTGCTCCGTAACATCAAGTTTAGACTATAATTCAGATTTGATGCAGCAACAAGGCTCGTAGAACACGACGTCGTAATTTTAACAAATACAGCATCATTATATCGAAATCGAGTCAATTTGGAAGTTTCGCTTTCACACATACTTACCTGTGGCCGTGACCCGAGCTTGTTAAAAGCGAATCTCAGATTTTCTATTAACTGAAATTGAAAGATAGCATTGATTAGCATTTTTTTATTGTTGAATGCTTTGGTGTTATAATTAAAATGTAAGTCTAGTTCAACAAACATCCCGTTAATTCTATTATAGGAGTTGTTAGAAAAAAAATCTTAATAATAGGAACTAAACAAGCACAAAAGAAATATCTTGCTCGTTGTAAATTAATCTCAACATGTTGATTAATTCTTTTATTAATCATTGGTAAAAGCGTTGAATCATGAACTGTAATGGCAAGATAATGCCTTTATTATTACAAACGTCAACAGCCACTATCAGCTCGAGTCCCTGTCAAAACAGCACTGCCACTAAAATGTAACTTGAAAACGTTAAACACAATAAAGTCGAGCTCTTAAAATTTTATTCTCTAGTTTGTTACCGTTTTACAAAGTTGCCATAATGAGTACTTTGTCCGATAAACCAGTTTTATGTGTTCAGTGAAATAAACGCCTTATTTTCTATCAGTTTTATTATTTTATAAAATGACAATGTCACTGAAACACATTTGAGACAATACTCAGAAATATCTGCCGCACTATGACTATAAAAGTATGAGCCAAAGCTCGTTACAAACACGGTAGCAATTTTTCGAGCACAAATTGATTACTCCGTGCCAAAATAAAATCAGACTGTCGTAAAAACATGTTAATAGAATCGCCTGTTTTATACTCGACAAATAAAATAAAAATGAAACCCAAGTCAAAGTTTTTGCTGGACCGGCTGGAAAACATTGGAGAGTCCCAAAACTTACAGGATTGTATTTACTTTAATCACATTTCAATTTCCTGCTACGCTCTGCAAGTCAGCAGGTTTACAAGCATTTCAATTTCCTAAACGTACGAAGGCCTATTGGATAGACTTTGTTTTATTTGAGCTGCAATCGATCCCGGTTCCAAATTTCAAAAATTATTATTATTGTTCGACAAATCCATTCAATCTATCAAATAAACTTTTTTATTGATTTGCCATAAATTTGAGGATGACGGATAAATGTGTATTAATTCTTTTAAAAATGCATTCATTCAAATTGATTAATGAAAATGGTATTGTCTAGTTTGATTTATGAGATTATATTTTTGTTACAAATCAGAAACTGTTAAAAAAATAAATTCTAATATATGTACCTATTTAGTCCGTTTGTTTACGCATTGTGATGTAGGGAAGTAATGTTTTAGACGAATAAATATTACACTGTGGCAGGTATTTCCTCATAAAGCCCGAAAGCAAACTAGATAGAAGTTGAAACGGTAAGTGGTAGACTGAAATTAATGCTCTTAACAAGGCTTTTCCAGTTTGTAAACCTTTGAAAGTTTGTTAGTAAAAGTCTTAAAAATTATAATCGATTTTACCTGTTGACATAATTATAGATGATGCAGATTCAATTTGGCGTAATTTCCTCGATTTAAAGGAGTTACTTTCAAAAGTGTGCTTCCGAATACATTGGGGCAATGCAAGCAAAACATAGTCATAAACTTGCCCCTTTTTATGTTTGCACGAAGCTAAAGTTTGCCAACTTTAAAAAGTCGCATTATAAAATATGAAAACGGTCGTGACTTTGTACATTTGATGCGACAAATTAAACATTTCCAGTTTTATTCGCGCTTTTAAAATTTATTGCTGGGTCCGTGTATGTAGTCGCATCTTCTCTACTTTTTTTCATCTCGTGTCAAGGTGTATTGTAGAAAATGCGACAAGGTACGTATAAAAATCATGTTTTAAAAATAGTGTGTTGCCATCGCGTTTTTAAGCCAAGTGGAAAATATGTTTTACAGGGGGAGGCGAGTAGATTTCCCGACCCCAACTTAATTTTCCGCCATGTACATCTCGTATGGTGCTGTGGTAAATGAGTTGCACTTCATTGTCGTTTTTTTCTCAGGCGTGTCGTTCTCTGTAGGGTTCTGTTTACTTTTTTTATATACTTTGTCATGGTGCCACTGTTTAAAATACACATATTTCTGCAAACGTCACGCCGGCTCGCACTACGCCTACTCAAGGTCTACAAACCGACATTGTAATTTAATTTGAGCATAATTTTAAAGAAAAAAGCACATAATTAGGCAAATCATCCCAAAGTTCCAAGAACCTTCCATCCGTGCAACGCAGGTTACCATAAATTGAAAGAAATGATTTAAAAGAAGTGATTTTTGTTGTTATTGTCATTGCATATGTGTGCCTTTCTTGCCGTAAGCCAATTACTCTGGAAAGTGTGCAGCTCTATGCATAGAGGCTTGCAAAAGTCGAAAAGGAGCATCAAGCTTTGTAGTTTCGGATTATGATTACACGGTCGAGTCGATCGTTGTATAAAACCAATCTGTTGCGTGATTCAACGGAGTCGGGATCAGACATTCAATATCTGCGAGTTCTTCTGGCTATAAAATGCATTGCCGCCGCCACCAAACGTGTGCATGCGCGGCGCCGTTCGAATTTATAGCCGATGAAGTAGCGACATTAGTCGGCAGGTGTTTACCCGGTCAAATCAGTGCCCGGAGTCGGAAAGTAATACAGTGGTGACCGCGGGAGCTACCACCTGCCACTCCGGACGCTGCTCCGGGCCCTCCTGCGCTAATCGTGACAAACGACCGGGGTTATTTTCTCGACCATCCTCGCCCGACTTCACTCGATTACGTTACTTACCCCCTGTTCGACCGCCCAACGGCCGCAATACTTCTATCTAACTCGTGTTTTACAAACCTTTAGCCAACGCTTTGTTCTACAATGCCGTTTTTGCAAACTTGGCTTTATCACTGTCAGCACGAACCTTTGAACCTAAAGATAAAAGTCCAATATTTGCACAAAAAATTCTTTGTTTCATTGCATGCAGATTTTACCAGATTTTATACACCCACATTTGAGGCCAAAACATCAAAATGAAAACACTCTGGTCGACATTTTATTGATTATTAATTAAAAAAAAATCTTTATTTTTATATAAATAAACATTTACGTTCTTTTTTTTTACAAAGTTTGTGTTTATTTTGGGAGTGGACTTGTTGTGCGTTTAATCTGTTTTAAAATGTGCACCGCGTCCCAGGATCGGCGCTTGTGACCGCTTGTAGCGTCGGCTTATAGGCGATGTTGTACATTATTGATGGCAATTGTCCGCTAGATTTAACATATTCAATATCTTGAATAACTTGCCGAGGAATTCTTTTCCGAGAGGATAAATTTGGCGGGGTCTATAGGGCGCACAATTCCTTTTACGAGCGGCGCTTTTAAAGGCGGGGCGCAGACGCCAAGCTCGTTTGATCCCGCGGACCTTCGCATGCCCTCGGATCCCCACAAGCTCACGCTCTTCTCATACACGTTCCAGCATCCGGAGTTTAGTCTATCACCATCTTCGGAGAGAGGTGGTAGTGGTTCATGTTCACATTCCGGGCGTGAACAATCACTATTTCTTAAAGTTGGGGCAAAATGACACAGACACTGTTCTCGTTCATTGTCGATATTTCAAGTGCTTCTAACGCTTTATTAGTAATTTGAGGGTTTTGGCCACTTTCCGAATAAATTATTGTTGGGGGTGATGCGGTGTCGAAAGTGGGGCGTGAGTCTGTTGTAGATTGGTGGTCGTCAGTTTTGTTGCGACCGCCGAATGGAAATGCTGGTTTGTCGCCGATGCACCCTTTTAACTAACGCGCGCACCATGAGTTAAGACTGAGTTTGTCGAAGAACTGTCATAATGGCGGTTTTATCTGGACTTTTCGTGATGTGTTTAGTGTGTTGTGTGTTTGGGAACGAGACCTCGCCAACGGATTCCTCTGCACCCTTGCGATATGAAGCTCCCGATGACTGTCAGTGGTGGATCCGCGAGTCTACCGTTTCTGGCGGGCAAGACGAAGTGGCCTTAACGTGTAATTTGAGGACCATCAACAGTGAATTCGACACGACCAATTTCAGTGTCATCCCATCCGAACACACCACTTCCCTCCGGATCGAGTGCAATGCGGAAATTATGTCCCGGAGTAGCTTAGACGACCGCAGTTTTGTCCATTTGACAAAATTGAGAGAATTGGAGTTGGAGCATTGTAAATTGGGCAGATGGCCGGCTGGTACGTTATTAGGATTGAGGGATTTGAGGAATCTGACGGTGAGGACGCACAACACCGATTGGCCGGCAATGAATTTGGATTTTGCTAAAGACAGCTTTATGCCAGTTCGACAATTGGAGAGGTTGGATTTGAGCTGTAATAATATTTGGTCGTTTCCGGAGAACATTTTTTGTCCTTTGATCAACCTTGTGGCTTTGAATGTCAGCGAGAATCGACTTCAAGATGTGAGCGATTTGGGTTTTCGGGAAAAGGCTCCCGGAGTTCCGCAACCATTAATTAGTGTATCTGAAGATGATCAGCCCCATAATGCTGAAACTACACGCTCGTTTGCACATCCGTGCAGCTTAGACATTCAGGTACTTGATACTTCATTTAATCATTTCGTTTTGATTCCGGCAAACGGATTCAGTGCACTCCGGCGACTTCGGGAACTTTATATTCACAATAATGAGATTTCGATGGTGGCGGATCGTGCCATCGCCGGACTCAAAGCGTTACAAATATTCGATTTGTCTAATAATAAAGTAGTGGCTTTACCATCCGAACTTTTTAAAGACTGTTCCAATTCCATAAAAGAGATTTATTTACAAAACAATTCGATTAGTGTGCTTGCTCCTGGACTGTTTTCGAATTTAGAACAACTGTTGGCATTAGACTTGTCGAAAAATCTTTTATCAAGTTCTTGGATCAACTCGGAGACATTTGCTGGTTTGATCCGCTTAGTACTTTTGAACTTGTCATATAATCGCATAACGAAATTAGAGCCGGCTTTCTTTAGGGACCTGTACACGCTTCAAATCCTCAATTTAGAACATAATTCCTTAGAAACTATTCCAGCCGACACGTTTGCTCCCATGAATAACTTGCACACGTTAATTATTTCCTATAATAAAATCACGTACCTCGACGCATACTCGCTAAACGGGCTGTACGTTCTGTCTCTGCTGGCGCTTGATAATAATCTCCTCGAGGGAATTCATCCCGAAGCTTTCAGAAACTGTTCCAGTTTGCAGGACTTGAATTTGAACGGTAACTCACTGAGAGCCGTGCCTCTAGCGCTCAAAGATATGCGTTTACTTCGTACAGTGGATTTAGGCGAAAACTTGATCTCTAACCTCGAAGAGCCCGGTTTCCGAGGCATGAGCAACTTGTACGGCTTGAGGTTAATTGGTAATCAACTTCAGAACATCAGTAAACGCGTATTTAACGATTTACCAGCACTACAAATTTTAAATCTCGCCCGCAATAAAATCCAGAGAATAGAACACGGAGCTTTCGAATCTAGTCCCAACCTTCAGGCAATTCGTCTCGACGACAATATCCTAACGGACGTCAGCGGCCTTTTCGTCAATATTCCAAGTTTATTATGGCTAAACATATCCGATAACCAAATTGAAGGGTTCGATTATTCACTCATCCCCAAAGGATTGCAATGGCTCGATATTCACAAAAACAAAGTCCGTGAACTTGCCAATCGTAACAACTTGGAACTACAATTACGCCTGCAGACTTTAGACGCCAGTTTTAACAAACTAACGAGGATTAATGCCGCAGCCGTGCCCAACAGTATTGAGTTATTATTTTTAAACGACAATCTTATAACCACAGTCGAACCCCACACTTTCCTAAAGAAAACAAACTTGACGAGAGTGGATTTATACGCAAATCAGATTGTTAGTATGGATTTGAACGCTTTACGGTTAACTCCAGTAGATCCGGAAAGACCGTTGCCCGAATTTTATATCGGAGGTAATCCGTATCAGTGCGATTGCACTATGGAGTGGCTGCAACGCATCAATAAATTGGATCATTTACGCCAACACCCTCGTGTCATGGATTTGGAAAGTATTTATTGCAAACTTTTATACAATCGAGATAGCAATTATCTGCCGTTAATCGATGCGGAATCTTCTCAGTTTCTCTGCACTTACAAGACACATTGTTTTGCTCTTTGCCATTGTTGTGATTTTGACGCCTGTGACTGCGAAATGACATGTCCTACAAACTGTACTTGCTATCATGATCAGTCTTGGTCTGCCAACGTCGTCGAATGTTCCGGTGTAGGATACACAGAAATGCCCAGTCGAATCCCCATGGATGCTACTGAAGTTTACTTAGACGGAAATAATTTTGGCGAGTTGACGAGTCACTCTTTTATTGGTCGAAAAAATCTAAAAATTTTGTATGCCAACAATTCGAATATTGCAGCGATTTATAACGATACGTTTAGCGGCTTGCGCCGATTAACAATCTTGCATTTGGAGAATAATAAAATAAGGAAATTGTTGGGTTTTGAATTGTCGAGTTTGGAAAATTTGAGGGAGCTTTATTTGCAAGGAAATATGATTCATTATATTGACAATAGGACGTTCTTGGAGTTGAAGCAGCTAGAAGTGTTACGTTTGGATGGGAATCGTTTGAATTCATTCGAGGTGTGGCAATTTGCATCGAATCCATATTTAGTGGAAATAGGATTAGCGGAAAATCAGTGGTCCTGCGAATGCCACTACGTGGAGAAATTCAAGTCGTGGTTTAAGGTAAACCACGGGAAAGTGCTCGACGCCGGTAAAGTAGTCTGTTTGTTTAATAACATAACGAAAGCTGTGGGTCCTCACATGGGCGATTTCAACGCGACTGCTTGTGCTGCATATACCGGAGGCACTCGTGCCATCGTCGAAACGCAAGTTATGAACGATTATTTGCCTTTACTTTTAGTAACGATGTGTGTCTTTCTGGCCAGCGTTGTGATAGTGTGTGGCGCCTTTTATTACCGTCGCGAATTGCGCGTGTGGATCTACTCTCGGTGCGGCTTACGTATGTGCTATAAGACTACAGCGTTCGAAGAACAGCAAGATAAAGACCGCCTCTTCGACGCTTATGTCAGCTACAGCGTAAAAGACGAGGCTTTCGTCAGCCAGGTCCTAGCTCCAGGCTTGGAATCCGGCGATCCGGGCTACAGGTTGTGTTTGCATTACCGGGACTTTAACGTATCCGCTTACGTCGCCGATACGATAATCGAAGCGGTGGAGTCGTCCCGTCGGACGATTATTGTCCTCTCAAAGAACTTTCTACATAACGAGTGGTGTCGCTTTGAGTTCAAATCCGCCCTGCATGAAGTGTTGAAAGACCGGAGGCGCCGTCTCATTTTTGTGATTACTGGCGAGTTGCCGCAACGTGATTTAGACCCGGACTTGCGGCTCTACTTGAAGACGAACACAGTGATCGAGTGGGGCGACCGCCAGTTCTGGCAAAAACTCCAGTTTGCGATGCCGGACGTGCGAAGACCGTGCATGCATCAGAGGTCGTCGAACATCTACGCCTCGGCGACGCCATCCCATCTGGAGAGGTCAAGAAGTCCGGTGCTGCCGCCGCCTCCGCCACCCGGAAAAATGCCGCCGTTTTTGCATCATCCCTCCAGTCTGCCAAGGGACACTCGTAACATGCCTCATCCTCTGTGGGCGTAGCGGATGTTCAGCCGCAGGTGAGAATGTTTCCATATATATTTGCTCAACTTTTGTTTACTCGGATACGATTCGTTTAGCTTTTGCAGATGTTTCACCAAGCGGGGGTAATTATTTGTATCGCTGAGTAATATTTTTGTATATCTGGGGGCGTAACTTACTCATTTTTCCGCCTTAGATAAAACAAATTGTATGAATGTAAATTCACTTCAAGTGAAATTCAATAATTTTGATAGGCACTTGCTTTTCAAAGGTGAATTAGGTTCCGTTGAAAAGTATCTAAGAGGTTTATATATGTAGAGTCGTGGCAACAGGCGAATAAAAGACACAATTTTAATATTCAAAATGTACAAACGATTTCAACTCAACTGAAGCATAATGTGATTTATGTTTATGGTTGTAACTTCTATTATTATGCGTTTTGTATCGGTAGTAAATTTTAATATGGCAAACTATACACACTAAAAAAATAAACCTATAAAATTTAATTTTCTAAATCGCTTTAACAATTTATTTATTCATGACGAGTTTTTGCTACATCTCTAAAACTAATTAGCAGTTATTAAACTACTTTGAATAAAATGATGGAAACTTTGAGACTACAGTTTGATCAGCTAGTCATACTCTCTAAACCAACTGGTATGGAGCCAATTTCAAAGTTCTATCATTCATAATCTTATTACAAAGTTGGTCGATTCCAGTTTTCCATAAACTACCGAGAAAAATGCTTACTTGAACACATTATTATCGTCACTTACCAAACTTCTAATATTTTTCAAGACCAAATAGTGTACAGTAGTTGTGAACGATTTTTGAGATTAATAATTTCGATAATTTTTTCGTCTTTAATAAAACTGTTTAATTATAAAAGTAGTGTTTTGGTTGAGCTGGTATTCCGCGTATCCAAAGCTATCGACCACTCAAATAATTGCGTGTATTGATTTTGGTATTATATGTGTTTCAACTAACAATAAAGTTGTCACGTTTGTCAATAAACATAGATGCGTGGCTCGATAATAAATAATTTGTTATGGTGTTAGATAATAATACGCAGGGATTTTCAATGATTCCCGCTGCTGTCGTTATTTTTTCATTAGTGTAAACGTTGTGGGAAATTGTTTGAGTTTCCCGTGGTTGGTTCCGGATGTTTAAGAGAGATGCCGTCTCGATTCTAAGGTAAATACGTAAACAATAAATAATAGAAATCTAGGATCAAGTCGTGAATTGGAAATTAAATTTTATAAAGTAAGGTTGAGGAATAGTCCTCTTGTGTCTTATTGTGCTCTTGCTTCGGTGGCAGTGAATGGAAGCTCTAACTATAGGCCGACCCGACTATTGTGCGTTAAAAGGATAGGAGGAGCACAGTGTGTCTCACCGTCTCGGTCTTCGTCCGAGCTGAAGCGAGACACCCTGTAAAGTCATACAAAGAACCAGGTTTCAGTTTAACTAAGTCCTTTAGGTCGAGGTCGTTACGAGAAAAATATCGGTTGACATTTTTCGAGTGCACATATTATGTATGAGGTACAGTGCCGTGTAAAGTACTCGGTAAACAAACCCTAAAGAATTCTACACTCGGAGTGGCCATGCCTGGTTAACTAAACAAATATTTGGTTTCCACTACAAGGGACATATGCAATATCGTCGATGGATACGAACCGAACGGCATTAATTGTCACAGGAATGTTGGCGATATTTTATCGTGACACTGTTGTTCTCGCGTTTTTTTGCTTTATGGGGTTGTTTCTTACGACATTATTGCCCCGCGGCAGTTGGCGCTACCGTTTACAACTAGAGAATTATGAGCAAGGGCGAGGCCTCATTCTTCGAGCATGACTTTCCCATTATATTGCGAGGCCGGGCCCCAATCGAATTCGGGCACTACTTGCCTCCTAATTTCATTTTTTTTTTATTTCAAACTCAGCATATTAAATCCACTTCTGTCTTCATGGTTCATAAAAAGAAAATTTTCATATTTGTCCCTTCGAAACATTAATTTTAAAATAGGATGTCGTAAAGCTAGGAAAAGCATTACTAACAATTTTGGAGCAAATCATAGGACAATGTCATAAAATGAAGAATTTTCTATCGGCAGGGTCTGTGATTATGGATAATGGATCCCGAAATAAACTAATCGCATCTGTCGTCTTTCAAGTGCAGGTATAAGTCGATGTCTCCAAACGCATCCGGTCCTTTGGCAGGCACTCGTTTCAACAATCACACAATTTGCGATTTTATGCCCAGGTGAACCACTTGGGGTCCGGGACATAAAAGACAAACGTCGAAACCAGCTCAAAAATATGTCTTTGTGTGGATTAGAATTGGTAAAAGAAGATGCGGTTGGCATTGTCGGGATCCGTGCTGCTCCGTCAATAGTCGTTCTGCCATCGATTATTCGATTTATTCGAGACGTCTCACTTTTGAGCGGTTTACTACTAGAATTGCTAACTACAGTTTTTTTACGAGAGGGAGCGGCGACGTTGGGTCTATTTCCGCTTGATCACGGAAATGACCTGCCGATAGTCAAATGATGATCAGTTCGCTAACGATCCGCATTGTACGAGATCGGAACTGTAATCCCTACGTAGCTTCATTTATTCGAGATTCTATCCAGCTACCGCCGCTCTGCTCTGACCCCGTCAAGGGTCGCGTTTTATGAGCCCGACTTCGTCGAACGAAAATAAACCGTTTCCTTCTTGATGAATTGATAAAATTTTATCAAGTTAATGCGGAAGTGTCGTGAAAAAGGCGGATTGATGAACAAAACAACTACTCCAATTCAAGATCATCCCCGAAATCGGAAGTTTCGATTATTTTATTGATAGATATTCCTACAAAATTCCGGGACTTTTCATTTTATTGTAACGCTGTTGCTGGCACAGTAAAGTCTCATACAAAATCGATACAATATGATTAATTAATTTAAAAATGAGAATGTAGATGCGCATGAAAAGGGAAAACCTTAGGGGAGATATTGATGTTCTGTGTTTTGTTTATTGGCAATGATTCCAGTGCTTCTTTGAATATCACCCAATTTTTGGACTTTATGTTGTCAACAGATTGATCATTTGTAAACAAACACGCAATAAATTAAACTTGACTACAAAATTAAAAGTGTTATGTATGGGGATTTGCTAATGCAAAAAACTTTTTTAAACATCAAAATATTTTAACCATTTGTGTGTTAATTGCTTTGAAATAATGCTAAGTTTGTTCATTCTACTAACTTCACTTATTTCCTAATTTTACTAAACGCTTAAAGGAGGAGGAGTACCAAAAATACATGCGAAATTCGAAGAGCATAAAGCTTTGTGTAGCATAATAGCCCTTCTGTATTTATCACGGTCCTTGAAAGTTATGAAGTCGCTATCTATCAAAGTTTAGCAACCCTTTAGCAGTGTGCGCTAAATATTAAATGCTTTAAAGCTCTAAAGATTTGCCTCTTTTATTATTAACAGTTTTTACTGTTTGAAGCTCAAATTAAATTTTGTTCCTTAAGTGTAACAATAATTATTTTGTTGACTATTTTGCAACAGCATTGGTAGTATAATTACTTTAGAAAATTACATAAACAAACAAAAGTGGAATTCAGCGTAAAAACATGGGAGGTCGCAAAGGGAATTTTAATTATCATTTATCTTCTCCTCGCTCGATTCTTTCTTATTTACCGGTGGCAAATTTCAAAGGAACTTCATTCAATTTTTCGTTGATTATTGGGGAAATAAGAAACACCTGGAAAAAACCGCTGTATGGCGTGTGTTTTTATTTGATAATTTCCGTAACAAGGGCATCTGTCAAACGTTGCCTATTTGCATGTGAAAAGCTCAAGTATTGTGGAAGGTTCTTTGTTCGGAACACGTTTGTGGTGGAGCTAACTAGAGATTAGCGAGTCGTTTATACATTAATCCTTTATGAAATTCAGTCGAATGAAGATAATATGTGGCTTCAATTTAACAGAAGCCCAACAATATAGGCGCCCTGTTTGCAGAATGAGAAGATGTCACAAAAGCGCTTCTGTAACCTTCATGTTGAGTCGAAAAAGTAGACGAAAGGAGGAAATTAAA
Source organism: Tribolium madens (assembly GCF_015345945.1). Classification (NCBI taxonomy): domain Eukaryota; kingdom Metazoa; phylum Arthropoda; class Insecta; order Coleoptera; family Tenebrionidae; genus Tribolium; species Tribolium madens. The sequence goes on from NW_025401006.1 coordinate 2,091,529, forward strand.
ACGGCAATTTCAGTTAATTAAAGAATCGTTCCGAATTAGGCAGCTTGCCATTGGTTACTCGAATAATCTTTAATTAATTAAAAAGTAAACGTATCAGTCGGGTCGTTTTTGACGTGATTAAAAAAGTATTAATGAAAAAGTTGAATGCAATTTATTCTGGAATTCAATTACCTTTAAGAGAATTTAACCTCGACAAATGAAACTGAAATTTGTGTTTATGATAGAACGCGGAGGAGTTTATAAAAAAGGACCGCCGGTCATCCATCAAAACCAGGATTTCTTGATTATCGGGCCTACGAATTTGCCTCAAACAGGCGCAAAGGGCAGGTAATAATTCCACTATATAAATTTTAATACATATTTATGAGACCGCGACAGATACGAAAGCTTCCAGCCACTTTGTAAAAGGCTCCAACTGAAGCTCTGTCAGGACGAGCCTCAAGCACGAATTTGCAATCAACTTAAGTACACGTTCACATTAAAGCACATCAGACAATTTTTCACTCTTACACATAAATACCTTTTACTGAAGGTAATTGCTAAGTTACGTCAATATACAATATGGCGTACAAAATATATAAACGTAACTTGCAAATTTATTCCATTTACACCCGTCAGTTTTCATTTGCTAAGCAAAGTGACAGTTCTTTCTTCTTTTTCCTAATTTAATCTTAAACACAAATGCTTTATGACTTTACCTAAAAGTTTTTTCACAAACTGTCATCTATAATTTTAACTAAATGAACCCGTGAAAGTTCTAATTCACCTTTAAAAATATGGCTAGTAATAATTCCGGTTTAGCCAGCGGCTTATAAAATAATTTCTTATAAACCAAGAACGACGTGCTCATATGTCCCAGCATTTTACTCAGTTAATAAAACCGTTAAGTAAAAAAGTTGTGGCTTAATGGAGTTGTGTCTGATTAAGTCATTAAAGGTAGTTTAGTTAATGCTAGCTTTTGAGTAATAACTACATACCGCAATCTTAATTCAAATGCCATTACTTTGATATAATTTCAACTTCGTGGTCATGTGATGGCATCAATTTTGGTATTTGAACGTTTTCAAACTGGAAAAAAACATATTACTTTTCACGACTGAAGTAAAAACTACATATGAAGCTTCCGGCGTTGTATTCGATATGAGTTTTCATTAAAAAGCGAGCGCATGTGTGTTGCAGAATTCTTTCTTGGTCGGAGGCAGCGAACTGTGAAGAACGAGCACTGACTTCGTTATATCTTTCTGTGGCGCCACAACAGATAAATAACTTTTCCTACACTTTTTATTGATCACAATTTCGAATTTAGAATTTAGAAGAGCAAAAACGCCTTCTTCTGTAATAAATAGTGAGCATAAATAAGCTGACGGGTCGAATTAATGTAACCAAATTTATGGATTATTTTATAAAATATCGCCGGTGGTGTTGTAATATTACTGTAGGTTTAGCTACACTGAAAATAGGCAATTTCACTTTGAAATTGTATTCAAATTATATTTAATTTCTTTCATGAAATATGCATGTCGGTTTAATTTGTTTTGAATTGTTTTGATTCGAAAATGTCGATTTACTTTTTACTCTTTTCAACCTTGTATTGAAAGAACACGCGATTTTTCAAGGGACTGAATCAAAAGAGAATCGACAGATTGAAAAAATCTAACTTTGCCCAAGCGTTATGGAGAAAACGAACCTAAGAAAAGAAATACAAATCTGTGAAAGACTATTTAATCACTTATCAAAATGATATTTATCTGGAAACGTATATTTTTTTATCGAAATTCGATAAATGTACTTTATTCTGTTGCCCTATTTTCGCTCACATCAAGGCTAAAATGAATTAGGGCGGAAACCTTGTCGAAAAGAGAGATTACAGATAATTGCCACCCTTAGGAATCAGCTTCTCTACTGTTACAATAACTTTCAAGATTGATAACATTTTTGAAAATCATCCAAGATAAACACATTAATTCGCCTTTTATTGTCTTGAGTTGAGCCAACTGTAACTTTTATCTAAACAATTAGCTTTTTATTACTTGACAGGAAAAGTTTACCGAAAAATATGGAAGCTATTTAAATGACAGAAAATTGCCTGGATTTGATATATAACAAGTTTGGTGGCCACCTGTGGTCCACTTCTAGAGCCCATCTAACCGTCGAGAAGGCGGTTTATAAGAGAACTATGATGATAAGTGATGTCAAGCACTTAATTAAAGTAACGTAATACAAGCTGGTCGAGATAATTCCAGCTACGTAAGAAAACAAATCTAATTGAATCTTTAAAACATCACACGAGAAAAATTCTATGAAGTGGAGCGACGTTGACTCATTACTAATTAAATCCATCGCTTCATTTAGAATTATTCATTCAAGTCGTTAAATAATTTAGCACAAGACGTCGTAAGCGATTTTGATTAAATCGAGCTTCAGAATATCTTCACACTGAGTGTCGTCTATTGTGGATTTAATTCCAAATTGGAAATACAATACTTAACTCGTTTAAAAGATCGATAAAAGTTTGCTGTTTGGATGCTGCAGCTTCAAATTAACAGAAGTTTTGACAAGAATTTTCAGATATGCAAATATGCAAATTATATTAGCTCACAGTTAAGTACATTGTTAAAGAATTTACGCTTCATCAAATATTTTAAATCAAAAATTTGGTTGTTTAGCTCGCCAGTAATTCTCTCTAAATTTTGAATGTGTAGGATTTGGAGAGGAATAATTTATAACAGTTGTTACAGAGCAGTCATTATGTTAATAACTTTGATTTCGAAAAGTATAATTTGTTTGAAATTAGAATTAAAATTGCATTGTTACAGTAGCTGTATTATTACAGTGGGTGTTTTTTTGTTAAACCTTGTCATAATTTTTCCGTATTTAGTGGCAGTCAAAGCATGAATAAAATAATTACACATGTAAAAAATGGATGACGCAGGACGTGAGAAATGGTTATGAAGCCCTCTGTTAAAAGTTATTATTAAAGTTTTTCGAGGTGGAAATTATCAGCCTAATGCAGAACATCCGCTTCTTGTTAGACCTGTTTAGTTATTTGAAGGCATCAATTCGTTCGTCAGGAAAAAACCTCATTTGGAGCCCACAGACTGTTTGTTTTTTGTGTCACCGAAACGTCGAAGAAGAAATTTTCAACGGCTGTCGCCCTAATTGAAAAATATCAGTTTACCATCCAAATATTTCCCTTGACTGCTCAGATTTTAATTAAAAACTCCCGAAACAATTCACGCGACCATTTCAGCAAACACCTGCCCAGTCAGCATGACGGCGCAATTCCGACCTTATTATTAATTTAATCTGTGGAAGGAAAAGCGATGGACAGCCGATTTCCTCGTTAACATTCTTGATGGCCGTTAAAGTGGCGAAACACAAAAACGGCCCACTTAAAATTCATCTCCGGATCCACTATTTCATTTCGAACAACCTGTTAAATGGGCCTCTAATACTAATTCAAATTGTCAGGCAGCACCGCCCCTTCCAGGCTCAAAACGCAGGAACTATCATCGGAAGATCTGAGACGTCGGTAGCAATTAACATTAAGGCAACGCGGTTGCCACGTTCTAAATTATTTAAAATACGTTATAAATCGTCAGTTATCGCACATCTAGTGTTTGGCCCTGTTACGTGAACAATGGCGCTGGATCTACTTACAATGGTCTATACATCGCACACAGACTCCGTATTTGGCCCTTCTTTTTCTATCAAAAACAGACCTCACTGTTAATTGCCGGATCGCTAACGCTGTCGAGTGTTTCTTTTTAGAATCTTTTTTGAAACAATCCCGGTCTTAAGTGGTTTTATGTACAGCCGGGATGCTTTTTATTCTTTCAAGTATAATTAATTAAAAAGGGTACGTTTAGTGTTATTTATATCAGCTCTTTAAGGGTCCCCAACTCTTTATCACGTTCAGATGCCACAACAATCTTTCCCTTATTAATATGACCGCTTGCTTAGAATGCTATTAAGTTTAATGCTCGATATGTAGAACAATGACCGGCATCAGTAATGACTGAAGTTTAGGTATGCATTAAATACCACCCTTCAAATAATGATCGTATAATATTCCACTTATCCTTCGGCAAATACGCAATTAATGTCTAAGAAAATTTACTTCAGGCAATATTGATCTCGCCTGCGATCATTCCTTTGCCAATTTTGAGACTTTTCATTTTGTAACCAAATATTTATAAGGAATAAAAGACAGTTTTTTAGTACCTATTTGTTCAAGCGCACATAGTCATTTTCACATGATGTGCAATCCTATTGTCACAAATGTCGTCTTTGTAATCTTTTTTTAAATCTTTTCATTGTGTTTGCTAATTCGGTGAAACCATTTTGTTTTTGATTTTTTTCATCCAAATGTGATTCGATTCACAGAAATAACGGTCGCTTTGTACGTTAAATAGATGTTTCTGCGCCAGTGATAAAAACGCAATAATTTTTAATGTTACTGATTATTGTTTTTTATGTGTAGTAAAGTTTGCTTAATGACCAATTAAAAACCACTGTCGGTAAATCACAATAACACTCCCCTCAATAACAATACTACTGTAATAAAGCTATACTTTTGACAAGCCCTAACAAAAAATTATTAACCGGAATGAGTTGTCAGTTTTTGAGGGCACATCATTAAATTATCACTCTATAAAAATTATAAGATTTTATCATGATTCTTTTGTAAGTAGCAAATCGTTTGTTTATTGGCTACCGCTTTTTTTAAGTGGAACGGATTCGTACGGATCTGCTGGTACCGCGTTTATCAACTATAGATTAATGAGTAAAATTCCGTGAGAGAGATTTTCAGATATGCGAGTTCCGAACAGATGAGTCGTTAAGATACAATTAAGTGTCGTTTCAAATAGGAGTAATAAATTGTCCAGGTTTCCTTTTATTAGGTGCCCAAGTCTAATTTGCCTGAGAGCTTCTCTTTGAAACCGTGTGGACCTTTCGCACACCTTTGTCGTTCCAACAATGGTAATTTTTGACAAACGTTCGGTCTTATGTGGTGTCACAAACACCAGTCAAAGAAAACGACAAAACGAAAAATAAGTTTTAATAGGAACAATGGCTTTTCACCCAACCGTCGAAATTATGACGGCGTTAAAAGAGAGCAAATTGGTTCTCGACTCGGATGCCTGGAACTTAATGGTCTACTTGAGTTTTAATTTCGAACCTTATTCTGGATTATTTCGCCTTGAAGACACAGCGGGGCAATTTATACGAATTTTTATCTAAATTGTAAATTATCACAACATAAATATTTACCCCACGGTACATTTGGACATAAAACGGCTTATCGCGTTCATATTCAAACGACCCACTTTAGTCTATGTATGGAATAAATAGTGACTAATTTAATGCCACGAAACGGACAGAAATCGCTGGTTAAAAAACGCTTACAATGTACACAACCCTCATATATACATGGGCAAAAAGATAATCTGGTTAAAATAGCACAAAACACTGCAGGGTGACAGATCGCCGGCCAAATCTCCTCCAAGTGTCCGACCCTACTTTGTCCTTGCCCTCCCATATCACCATCATTACCTCGCATCAGAAACGATTGTTGGAAATTTGTAAAGTGGCAAGGATCACCATTGTTTTCCGCGACTGTTAATTACATACGCTGTGTACGGTTAATAACAAATTTATAATGGCTGCTAGCCATTCATTCGTATTAATTACCCAGTGGAAATAATCAAAAAAAGGGAAGGGTGATCCGTTTACCGTTTTGTTTATTATTAGGTAATGAAATATACTTCTATGTATTTTTGTGTCAGAAAAAATCGGGTGGTAGTTTGAAAGTCTGAAAGTTTTTTTGGGATGGACCCTTCTTTGACTGATGTTAAATTCATATTACTGTAATAGCCACACCTTTGACGTTTTTGTCGGGGTGCAAATCGATTATGAAGTTTTTTGTGGAATCACGTCGTTGGTCAGGGCAAATCGAGCGAAAGCGTCGAGATGATGCATTCCAAGGGTGTATATTGGTCAATGGCTCATGAGTGTTTATGGTGCGTATGACCGTAGAACTTCACCCCAATCTCGAAAAATGGATCAGTGGCGTTTCCAATTAATTGAGATATCCCTTCAAAGTCGAAAGTTATCCAAACAACAAGTTGAATTTGTATGAAGGGGTCTCTATAATGAAGTCCCCGCATAGTTTACGATTTTCCGATAATTAATGGCTTCCCTCGTTATGGTTTATTGGTCTTTTTCTCGAACTGAAGGCGAAACACATAAATAACTTTAACGGCCTTTGGCCGATTTTAAAATTTTCGACCGCTGGCGTTTTGTTAAAAACTAATTTATTTTCGTTTAAGTTTAATAAACGTCACAGAGGGTCGGTTTTGTTATCTTTTTGTAGTTTAAAGGGCGATTTTCTCAGGCAATTTCAAAACTCGCATACAGATGGTTAGACAAATGTCGACTTCACCCTTGAAATATGATACACTCGACGGAGTAATGTATGCATCCCCTCTGTACTGATATGTATAAAATTCTCAAGGAAGTCAACGAAACCCCGCCGAGGCGACTCCAATTCCTATTAATTTTCCAGCGATACTGAAACAAAAACCCTACGAGATCTTTATGATACATAATAATGGCCAGACGAAGGGTAGTTTAGTCATAATGGCGTTCAAATTTTCCAAACAATACATTTGACCGCAGTATAAAGGGTGAGTCCTACAGTAAATGCAGGGCTTAACGATACGTATCATTGACTCACACAATGCAAACTTGCGATTTCGTAACGATAACACGTTCTGCACTTCCTCCTTCAACACATACGCGACATATGGGACATTATTCAAACCGACTGAACCCAACCTACGAGTATTACAGCCATGCACGAGTTATCTCCAATTTTATATGTAATTTGATTATTCTATTCATAATGACGATTATTCATGATTTCTGACAACGGTTCAAGCCATTTTGAACACGGACATAAACCTATCGAATTATGACACCGACAACCGTAAAATTTCGTTATTTATTAGCATTTGCATAATTAAAACAAATGATTTGTTTGGTTGTAAACTTATGCCCTACGATATTTTGTTACATTTTCATTTCATTTGAATTTACAAAAATACAGTAGGTTTTAAACACGTAAACATTTAAAATTTTGTTACTTTTATTTATTTATTTTTTTAATAAAATTATGATACAATCTATACTTGGTCGCAGGACGATTGCAACACCCTTTATGATATCACAAAATACTCTTTAAGCTCTCAGCAGTAATTAACTTCTTCCCTGTTTTATTAAGTGTGTATATCAAAAATTATAATCCACGGTTAACTGTTGTCTTCACCCCTTATTATTTAGTACGATATATTCATCTTGAAAAGGAGGTAATACGTAGAACGTATAATTTTGATATTATAATTAGCATTTTATTATTTGAAGAGCATTTAGAAAAAATATTGTTTTTAGGGTAGAGATTTGGTCGTGGCAGATGGTGATTAGTATCTTATAATTATAGCCGGTCTTCATGTTTGAAATTTAAATATTATTTGTGGGTGAAAAATACCAGGATAATGGTACATTCATTATACATAAAGGGAGACAAATGCCCGATCCTGAGGTGCGAAGCCCGAGGGTTATAAAGCACTAAAGGAATAATAGCATTTCTCTCTAGTGGTGTATATACTATTTTTTTGCACGAGTTGTGTTAAAACACCCAACAAATTGGCTGTATTTTTTTAACAACATTTAAAAATTAACATAAAGCTAAAATTATTTGAAATTACACCATCGTAACAATAGAAATGTTTGTTGACAATGGGCCTTTCAATGAATTTAAATGACTTAGTAACGGCAGAGAATTTTGACTTCTGTCACAGTTTTGACATAAGAAAAGTTGATTTCTACTCCCTGCCGTGCAGAAATTATAATTATACCGTGCGATCAAAAAAAAAATAAATTTAAGTAGGCGGTGATTAAAGTCCTTCAGATGGCAATCCTGATTTTTGATATCACATGTCAGCGGAAACTTTGAGAAGTTTGCGTTTTATTCCTTTTAAGTGAAATAATGATCACTTTAGAGCAGAAATTTTTTATTGCTGTACAAGACGAAAACGGTGAATGGTCATTTTCACTTTCAGTTTGTGTGAAAAATTTCCAGCCCAGATTCCCAGCCAATGTGTTGCCAACTGTAGAATTTAATCGACGCCTACTCTAATTTATTTTTTTTAATCGCACGGTATTTAAAAATAAAATATCGGCTTTTGAAAAAATATATAATTATGTGCATAATGACATTAGATTTACTTGCGAAAAAATTTTACAACCCGTTTACAACAAATGTTATGAATAACTTCACTTACTTATTTAACTTAAAAAATCTTGAGAAACTTTCCTTCATTGTCTCAAAAAAGTTTAAACTTTGGCTTTACAAAACAATTTTTCTAGTAACAAACACGTTTAAAATTTGTAACACGATGACCTCTAACAGAAATTTTGAGTAAAAGTAAAAAAGGGTGTAAGATGCAATCAATACTACATATTCCGATACGAACTCGATTACAAATTTACAAAAATTAAATAATCTTCCCTATTGTGTTCACCCTTTCAAAAATTACGTGTTTAGATTAAGATAGATAAACTAGAATAATATTCATGCCGTCTATTGATGGAACAAAAATGATAATTGTTTCTGAAAAACTGCAGTTTATGACTATTAATGAAACAGTGACTAGTTTGACTAATTACTTGTCATGGGTTTCCAAAAATTAAATAATTAAATGTGTATTTTTGTAATCTAGTGTTTTGTGACTTTTGTATATTTGGGTGCGTACATTAGGCGCAAGTTATGTGAAACACCCTGTATTAGGCCGACATAAAATTTGTTATCCAGAAAGATGTAATTTATTTTGCTAAACAAATCACTTTCGATAAAAAATCCCTCGTCTATGTTTCCCCTATATTTAGCTCTAAGTTTAATTATATCCGAATGTAATTAAATTTCTAATAAATTCGGCCCCCGATGGAACGCATATTAAGGAGGCAAGAAGGATCATTGTTAGCTTAACGATGGGATTGTTGAACGTTAATACAAGTCAGGGGGAGTATGTTCATTCCTTCCAGAATCACGAATCGCCATAAAATAAAGGCACCAATTAACGCAGCTGCGTGCAAAGTGCGTGCGTGTGTCGAATTTCGATTGCTTTCCGACTTCCACACCATTATTTACCAGTTTGAAAATTTGACTTGCTTGTTGCATCCCTGCGGTTCCGCGTCAAACCAATCGTAAAGAACGAAACGAACTATTAATGATATCAAATAGGATCGAACAGCCGTATTAAAAAGGCAATTAACTTTGTAACTCCAGATGGTAACAGGTGTCGATTGTTGGTAATAATCCTGGTATTGTATGCTGGTGATAAATTGTTGCTTTTGCGTGATAGTGTAATCACAAACTAGACAATGCAGCAAATTATGACAAAAGGATTTTTATTAATGATGCTGCAATCATTTTAATTATTCCAGGATAATTTATGGAACGGTACTACTCCACGCGGTGTGATTTAATTGTTTCAGTACTATTTTAGCGGCAGCTTGCTAGAATTGCTTTTCTCCCTCAAAAGTGGAATAATTGCAGTTTTGCACCCATCTTTTAATTACCTAAAGAAAAAGTCTCTTCGAGTCTTTGCTTACTGTTGTCAAAACATCAATAGAAAAGGGAAGGTATCGCAATAAGATAACTAACATCGTTTATAATAGAACGTTCGTAATAACATACTAGTTCTGTTAGACAGTAATGGCACTTAGTTCGTAACATTGTGCTTTTGAATATTAAATGTTCACTGAAGTTCGAACACGATTCCATCGAATTATTACACATATTAGGATGTCGACTTTCCCCGATTATAATAATGTGTAATATAAAACTTGGTTCATTACAGTGATGTTCCTCATCTAATGTAAAAATTCCATTCCACTAATGATAAAGTGTTTGATTACATTTGCTGATATTGTTTAATTTTAAATAATAACGTCGCTTTTATGTAATATGATGAGTATTTAGTGGGTCTAAACATCGTGTTCGGTTCCACGATTTTACGTCTAGAAAACCATATTTCGAAAATTGTTGCGAAACAAAAATTTTCATACCTTAATTTCTATTTTAAATTCAATTTTGTCCAAACTCGATCCAATCACGTTTAATGCATTTTTCCGAATCTTATTTATCTTACTCTGATACTAATTGCTTTTTCTTTTTCAGCGATCGACAACTCCAACGTGCGTTTTTGACGAATTAAAATTGGGAGATGGACGGTTTTCCTTGGCTACCGAGGTGACTGTGATTGTGATATTTTTGTGAACTTTAATTATTCTAAATAGATAAAACCCATTCGTGTGAATGGACGCTATTCTAGTTAATTATTGTTGTTATGATTTATAAACAAAGGACTGAAAAAGTTTGAATCGAATTTAACTAAAAAAAATTATAAAGTCAGTCTTGATATATCAATGTTCTTCACATACTGCTTCATGAGCTTATTATTAATAGGTGTATTGAAAGAAATTTTCATGTATTATAAATCTTTCAATTAGTTCCAACAGTAACTATACTGTGACAATTCATTTATCGATCATCTATTAAGGTTTTTCTTCACTTTAAACGGGTTTTTCGTTGTTTTATACGCCGATTATTTATTTGCCGCGTATTACAGAAAGGTTGTGATTTATGTATTTCCTACAGAACTTGTTATTAGTATTTTAACAGTATCCACAACGATATTGATAGACTTAAGTATCTTGATTGGACAAATCAGCATTTGATCGTTTAGTTTTAGTCAAACACCAATTGTTACAAAATCAATAATAATTAATCACCAAATTATTTTTTATTTTAAGGCCACTGGAAACGAAACGATCAAGTGGAGGACATCCATGATTTACGATTCCTAACTTAATATATTGTAATATTATTAATTGTATATACTGTGTATAAATAATTTAAAGGTATATTTTCATCAGAAATCCCAAAGCACACTATGTAAATAGCATTATTATTTGCTTATTTGGAACGTAACTTAAAACTAATAAAATTATTTAATTTTAATTGGGAACTTTTATTTTATCTGAGGGCAGGTTTTTCTGTTACTGTTTGTAGCAAATATACTAGCTGCATGTTTTAATTATATCTAATGGAACAGATGCATATGTAGAATCCAACAGTATTATTTTTGCTCTATACAACCACTTTTTTATTTCCCAAGTGAAAAGGGTGGGTGGCTTTATATCCTGCGTTTTATTATAGCGATGTTTGATTAACGAGAAAATGTAAAGACAAATGAATTTAATTTTCAACAAAATACCCACTGATATTTTAGAGTCGTAACAGATTCTAACAATATATGTAACCCAAAACCTCAATATGAGATCATGTGACACAAAGAAATTCGTAATAAAAAAGTAAAAAATGTAATATCCACAGAATACATACAAAAAAATGTTCAAAAGCTTGAGAAGAATAAAAAATTGCATTAAGCGCGAACGTGATGCCGTGTTATTAATAAAATGGAAGTTTCAAAGAAAAAATATCCATTTACGGCTGGGACATGAGCAAGTAATTAAGCAGAGTTAGCCGGAGTTTAGAAAAATTGTTAAACTCGAGTTTGCCGCTTTATTTTGTTGAAAATGAGCCATCTGACATTGCACGTGTTGTGTTTTTAATTATCCTGAAACTGTTGTAACAGATTATAAAATCTCATGGTTGACGGTCTGTTGTCGACTGGGCTCGAGTTGGTTGGCGAATCCCTATCGCATTTTGTTGTTGAAATTGTGTTATTAATTTATGGTCGGTAATGAAATTGCGGACATGTCCGTTTTATAAAGCGATATGGATCGTGGCACCGTGACGACAGCATCAAAAGAAAACAGGTTGGTAATATTAGCGTGTAGCACCAGCATGGTCGGTATTAATGAAACGATTTAATTAAATTGTTATCATCACTATCGGACGCTGCCTGACTCCATAATATATAAGGAGTTTAAAAAAATAAAGTCGTGGTCACTAAGATGAATCGTTACATTCAACGCTGAAGACTAGTTCTTTGTTTGTGCCACCATCATACATCATAGTGTCCATCTCTCGACTAGACATCGCATGGCCTTGGAACTTTAAACACAAAACGGAACTTTGTATTCAGATGGTTTAACAAAACGTGCGATCCTTAATATCCCGTAAATGATAAATGGCCCAACTTAGAACCTCAAATTTATATATTCAGGTGGAATTTATCGCGTTAGCGCCCGATTTTGATTGAATTATTAATTGGGTCAGATATGGCGTCATCTACAAGAAAAGTCATTTTTACATCTTATCAGTTATCACTAAACTGGGAGACGTCAATTTTATTTAAAAAAACTGTTGGTTAATAAAATTGATATTTTCCCCTCAAAAAATGTAATTTGGAACTTTTACCACAACCTTTCAAAAATTGCATCCATTTCATTCCAACAACGTTTTTTTACATTTATTCCATTTAATTTAATTAATTTTATAGTTGTTTATTGGGTCTTTATCATTGTTGTGAAAGAGTTAACAAACGATTACAGCGACAGGAATTGCAGAAATGATAAATTAACGGATCGGTGCAGAATACAACATTAATAAACTTGAGTGACAATGACAATTGCAGCGAGAGAATAACGAATAGCTGAACTCTGTATTTTTGTATTATTTACAAGTTTGAAGAAAGTTCTGTCAATTGGAAAATGTCTTCGTGGAACATAAAAATTAGTTATTGTTTACGGTATTTTTAGTTTTAATACCGGCAATTTTATACTTAAATGCGCAGCTGATGCTACAAGCCTATGAAATAAAATCCAATTTAGTTGCCTTTGTGAACGTCTTGGAATCCACTTTTTGCTACGGATAATGGTTTTCTTTTAGAAATTGAATTCTTTCCGCATTTTTCATATTCTGTAAACAATTAAAATCCCCATTTTCCCGTTATCAAGACATCATAAAAATAGCGTGTCGGCAAAAATCGATTCATTAAAATCTCGACGTTTAGTAATATCGTAAAAAATCTATACAGAATAAAAAGAGGTGGGATTTTCGTTTCTCCTTTGTTTCATTTTTACGTCGGGATATCGACAAGCGACGAGCGAATTGACCGTGTTTTTATCCTCGCTGATTCGCTATTCAAAGGCCGTACGTTATACGTATAGAATACGGCCTAAACCGAATATGACCAAATATAGACCACAAGATTTTGTCTTTTCAACACGTTCTCCATTCATGTGTCGTATAATCTAGGGCCGAACTCGTTTTAAAGCTAGTCCACAGAAATTTAAGTTTGGAATTTAATTGTATTTAAATAAAAGGTCTCCGAAAGCGATCCGATTACGAGTAATCTGCTAAATGAAATTACTGGTACAGACAAAATTACATATATGACCATTTATTACAGGATATAATTGCGAATTTAACACAAGCCTTATTCCAGGTTTCTTTGTAGGTATAAACTCGTAAAGAATGATTTAGCGAATTCATTAAAAACAATGATTACTTTTCACAAGTTAAGAACTTTTATAAAATGCATTATATTCTCACACCAAGCGAGAGAATTCTAAAATACTAAAATAAAAAATGTGGAACTATATCCTCGAGCTCATTTTATGCAATTTGTAAAGTTTTAAACAAAGTTTGAGCATTCCTACTTTTATCTCCAGAAGATTATAAGATTTTTTGTTTCTAAACCACATTTCCAATAATTGTCTTATTAATCTTTTAAGGGAGTAGAGACAATATCATCTAGAACATGTTTATAGCAATTTAACGGTAGGATGTCAAATGAATTATCAACGATATCGACAGGATACACCCGGAAATCGCGTTCCAATCTCCTGGAGTCAGGAACCGGAAGTGGGCTGCAGAGGAAAATTGCTTAATGTACTGTAAATTATATGCATTACGGCCTAACTTGCAGGAATGGTTCATTCTGAGCTTGGATAATAGTGTTTTGCAGAAGTTTTTTGTCCCGACTTTTATATGCAGAGAACTCCCGTATCAACTTATTAAACATTAATGAGATTTTGGAAGTATAGCGGTTTAAATAATTCCAAATCGGCACTAAACGTCGATAACACAACAACCAATTGGATCAGGAGCCACTTTGGAAGGTAAATGAATTGAAATGGGAACCGGCGGGATTCGGTATGATTTATCGATGTATAATGGGAAATTCGAATCAAAGGTCAATTTTAAATTAGGTTGTATGTTATCTGCAGCTATGTATTTATGCTAATGCACTACACAGACTTCACCATTTTATTTACTGTCTGGCGTTTGCCGGATTTACTGCCAGAAAATAAATGGTCCATGATGCAATTTTTTTTTAAATATTTTTGATAACTGCAGAGGTTCTAACCGTACTGAATTTGCAAGTAATTTTCAAATTCGTATTATTCAATTTTTTTTTTACATTCGAGCAGCAATGAAAAACAATACTTTACAGTTTTTCGCTTGCTTCTTTGTTTTACAGCTGAAAGAAATAAACGAAAACGTTTGCTCAGAAGGGTTTGCTTGCTCATTGGTGCACTTACACTATAAACACTAAACTACAAATACAAAAGACTTTGCATTTTACGTCATTTTATAGAGTTGTAGGGAGTTTCAATGACACTTGAAGAAAACAAATAAGAAACTCTTTTCAAAAACAAGACTCATTATTACAAATGAGTAATAATTGTTCTTTTGTCTCTCAAATGTCAATGAAAATGATAATATTTATTTTGTATCTTTGGCAAAACAAAAGTAATAAAGAATTAAAAAAATTATGAGTTAAGAGTTTTAATTTTTTGTGAGGTGCAGTAGTGAAATCAGTAGGTGCGAAGTTGTGTCCCTCGCTAAGTTTATGGGTGGTCTGAAGTTAGTTTAACTTGTAATGCGTAAGTTTGGTTAGTATATCCATCTACTTAATTTTTTGTTGCGAAACAAAGTTATCCCTTGTTGGTTAAAAAGTAGTTAATATTGTATTAACAGTAGCAAAACCTCGTTTAATAAAAAAAACTTGTTCATGTAGGCCCCTTCGTATTTTTCGCATAACAGCCCGTGTTGACAGGGTAATTATTCATCGAGCAACTCGTCCAGCTATACCGTACCTATAATTACGTCATTTTATAAATCGTGTTTTAATAACAGCGCCTGTCGCTACTTTAAACATCTCTCATCGTAAGTTGCGAGCGTGTAGATATTAGACCATTCCAGAGTCAGGAATTATAAGCAGAAACAATAAATTGCCCCATCAACACATGGTGATTAAGTGGTCTACGTATATGCAAACCATTCGGTATCCATTTTGAGAAAAAACTTTGCTCATCTAGATTATAACTAACGGTTCTTCGAAATTATACGCTATTAATTAGATTCCTGTAGTTTGTCAATAGGGGGCCAGCACTGTTTTCAAATTAACTCCGCACATACGTTACGTTTCACCGCTGTCACGGAGTGAAATGTGTGTATTGCAGTATACGACTCCGGTACTCCGGAATCCTGGAAATGATAACGCTTTATGATGTTCGCTTCGTCGCTGCGATATGTTGCACTAAATTAGTCTTAGAACTGCAAGTGGCTTGACCACTGAATTACGTCATCTGGAATTACATTGCATTTCAAGCGAAGCGTCGAAATGACTCCCGCTTTACTCTCCTCTTGTTTGTGAGCTTTTGGAATTTATTAATAACACAGGGCGACCTTCTATACTTTGCGAATAATGCACTAAATAAACACGAAAAAAAGCAAAATACATCCATCGACAATACATGACAGCAAGTGGAGTTTCTACATCCCTAGTTAGTCCCGACTTTCCTCTGATAACATGAATCAAGCTTTAAACTCCAAAGTAGACAATACAAGTTGAGAGAGTTTACTCTGATAATAAATTAGAAAATTTATTACTTTTCAAAGTCATTCATTCTAGATTATGTAGCAGACGTGTGTTGCCATTTAATGAAAAAGTTTTGAATAGTGCAAAGAAATTGTTTTAAACTATCTTATTTTACAGTTTATGATAATTCTATGCAGTATTAATATTCATTTTCTTATTTTATTATTTTATGGTAGAATTCGAAGTCAGCGGTAGTTTGCAAAGTGGGTAAGTTTTATAAGGTGCGATGCAAGCTAGTTTTAATACAACTTCTGAAAGTTGATGATTTAAAAGTTTTAGTAGGTAGTGAATTTATTACTTGTAAATAAATGAAGTTTTCACCAAAATACTTGTATTAGGATTTTAGTGTAGAGAATGAGGTCTAGCTTAAAAATGGTAAACTACATCAAAACAATAAATCGTAATAAAAATTGTTAAAAATTATTTAAATACAAATCCACTTAATTCAGACAATCCAGATAATTATTTTGCATTCATCGATTCCAGAGTTATCGACATTTGTCGAGCTTAACCAATTATACAAATTGTAGTTTAATTGGTTCAATTCAGTTTTTTAAATAGATATTATTTCAGTTTACGTTATGTTGAAATTTCCCTATTCATTAACAGTTTCAACATCTCTTCGCATACTCACTTTTAATTAGTATTAATTGTGTCAAAGTTTCGATATATGTAACACCAAAATCTGTGCATGTTTAATTATAACAAGTCAGGAATTGCACGAGTGTTCCATTTCTCGTTACTGAAGTTTGTGTTCAAACTACGGCGTGATGATGATTGTTAAATTCGTGCTCGTCAAGCTCATGTCTCTGATTAGCAAGACTGTCTGACAAAAGCCCTCGGCTAAGTCCAAGCGTAATGTGTCACTAGCAGTGATCATGTGACGGAGCGTCAACCGAATATGATTAGCATATAAGAGTGGGGGCGTCATTGTGTGTAACTGAGAGGGTTGCCAAGAGGGTGCGCGAAATCCCCTTCTCGAGTCAATCAGGGCGTGAAAACTGACACATTTACATACCATCCTATTGAATCACTACAAGAGTTTGAGTGGCGGCCGGACGGCTCTTCATTCAAGGGTGGCTTAACCGTAAATGAACCACTTTTTGCTAGAAATTTGCGAATTTTCGATGGCGGGTTTACTGTTATAGACGTGCAGACATAGAGACACCACAAACCTATCGTTTCATTCTATTCATATGCATTCTGGTATCGATCCTGCAACACCATATATGTCTGCAACGAAATGATTTCAGGCACTTCCAATAACGTGACATTGTTTTCAAGAAGTTACAATACAGAATCTTAGAAGAAAACTTAAAAAAGAAAGATGAAACTGTTCCGCTCAGAGAATAAGAATGTAAAATAACAAGTTCCTACTTTAATAGGGTGTGAAATTCAAAAAAAAGAGCTTGATTAGCTTATGTTTGTGATTTATTATGTTTAGTGTAAAAGCAAGAATCACAGAAAGAATTATCTATTTATTCGACGATGGTTTAAATTTATCTTTAACACAATACCTATTACTGTGGCCGTTGTTTCTCTGAAAATCCGTTACGTAAGCACCTATAAATAAAAAGTGGTTAGAGTCTGTTGTCTCCGAGTTAAATTTGAAATGTAAAAGAAAAAGGAAATGATATCTGAAATCGGAATAAAATAGCACTCAAGTGCTTTAACTGCCATAAATAAATTTAAATACAATAGTCATCAATCTCTTTTAAAACGGCAAGTCGATTTTATCATGTTATCGGGTACAAAAAGAATATCTTCAATATTCGAGAGATTGTATGGCAGGTGAGAATTCATAATGGCTCATCCATCAAGATGAAGACATCACATATTATCGTTTTCCAGCTTTTGGCAGGAACATTCTCAATTTGAATCAAGAGTAAAGCGCAATTTAAATTTCGTTCTGATTTCCTGCCTCCTGTCGCTTTTTCCATTAGTGAAATCATTTCACTTATTTCATTTCATACGAGGAAATACGGACAACAATTAGTTTTACCCCTGTGAAAACATGTATTAATGGTATTAACTGAAAGCACACATGAAAAAACAGAATTAAAAGTGTATGTAAACAATCAGTTTTGTGGGGATTACATAAAACTGCAATGCAGATCACAGACAGGTGGAAGCCGAATGTTGTGGTGGTCAGACACAGGAGATTAGTTGCACTTTTATGGCATAATTTACACTATATCCATAAATCAGAAATGCATTTACCGACCGTCCATTTACCGGTAATGTAAACATATTGACGGGCTTTGATTTATAAGAGCCCACGTAATCTAACTTACAGAACCCACATTCACACCAAACACAACTCGACAGCTTTACCAATAATTTCAATAAAATTTCTGACTAATTTTTCCTGTTTTATCATCTGTAACACCTCAAGAGGCAAATCCATTATTTTTATCCTTAGGCTTGCCTATTTTTTATTCTGCAAATAACGGAAACATTGAAATAATTTATTGACGCCAGAAGGAATTTATTCTAAATGTCATATTCAGTAAATACTATCATTAACACGTCAGTCGAACAATATTTTATTTTTTGTATGGTTTTTGTGTCAATATTAAAAAAATATATCTATGTATATTTCAAAAAATTATATGAAAAACTGAACTTTTCAAAGCAGTTTTTCCCTTTTGTCGCACGTGTGATTAGTTTTTCATGTCTGCTAATTGGCTGTTTGTCCAATTATAAGGCCGACTTGAAACGTAATAGAGCTGTACCTAGTTGTTTTATTGAAGTTGTTTATTTGGGTGTCTCATTAGCGCCTAATTAATCATTAATTTTTGCGGAAATGAGTGGGTCCAGGCCGAAATAATGGTAAATTGTTTAAGTTATAATTTAATTAAATGTAAATTGATAGAGTGGTAAATATTTGGGTAGTCAGCTTTCACAAATGTGCAAAAGATTTGCGAAGTTTCAATTCCCATTGCTATATCTTGGGGTTGGAAAATGCGGGAAATTACGAGCGCAGATTTTGCTATCACATAAATTTTCTTTCGATTTGTTGACGTCGAAATAAACTTCAACAAATTCATAACATTTCAGAAGTTGTATATTTACATGTCTGAGTTGCAAGTAGTCGCAGATGAATAAATCAAAGCGTCTCACCTACGCATCCAAACTGGAAAGTTTGTTCCGCTCTTGGAGACGCAGTGTAGGCAATTGGCAGCAGTTTTTCGGTCGAAAAGAGTGATTGATTTCTCGAGGGAACAGCACCCTACGATCCATCAAGACTGATTAAACGACCCGAGCTGCCGATGTTGCGAGATTATCGACTAATATCTGGGCTAATGCATTTTTTATGTATACCGACAGTCATCATCGAGTTTGCATGTTGGTCCTCTGAGATGGCTATCTTACACGATTCATGAGGCCTGGTGTCAATAATTAACCAGTCGGCTCTATTAAACACGTTTTGTATTTGCAACACGTATTTAGAAAAGGGGAAATAACGAGAGCGATGCTTGGATACGTCTAGACTCACTGCAAGAGTGGAAATGTAACCGGAAGGAAAACTACTGGATCCGGAGGTAGCAGATGAATTATGTACGATATCTGACGAAACTTTTCCCTTTTGGACGAGTTCTTGTTTCATTCGCCTCTCCACGATGGAAATACGTAATCTGATTTTTCCGTGTTCTACACAGGCGGACAAAAGGTCCGCCTTGATAACTAGAAATCAATACAATTGTTATCTCTCGTATGAGTCATCAATATTTTATGAGCCTCTCCTTCTGTCACCACCCCAAGGAAACACATACATTTCGTCAAGAAGTGGCTAAATTCTCCTGGTTTTGTTTTTTCTAAAGTCCGATAAAAAATGTGTTATTTGGTGTTTGGTAGCCATTCATCGCAAATGTCAGGAATGGCGACTCTAATCCGCATTCTTACATCATTCCTTCTTTACGAGAATATCCCAGCGATTTTTCTTTATTTCTGAAAAGTAAACTGCGCCGTTGCCTTGCAAGAATCACCTCAATTTTATATAAATTTATAACCATCTCCAAGACAATTACCGCTCCCGTCTCAACAATTAAGAATTTACAAGATATGACCCTCGTCGGTATGTTAATATTTACTGCACAATTAAGACTTCATACAACATGAACATTCTTCCGACAAACAAGTGAGAATTATTATCTCGTTGGAGCGTCGAGATCTTACGAAACTTGAAGTAAATTTATTTACATCAGCATCATAACAAGAGTTGGTCTGAATTAGCCAAGACACTCGAATTAAATTGCTTCCAATGTCCCTCTAGCTCTAGTTGGGATGATTTAACACAGGTGAAGTGCTAAAACATTTATCATGAGAACAATGAATTATGAACACCGCGAAAAACTCAATGGATGTATTTTACTTCCGAAAAAATGTCTTAGACCAGTCGTCTAAATGTAATACATCTTCTTTCTGACTGTTTTCACGTTGGGGTAATTTGAGAAGAAAAAGATCAATATTATCCATCTCTGCTTAATTTGTATCTGATTAGAAGATATGAATAGTTCTCATGCAAAATTTTAAAATGTTAGGACATAAATTCTCCGCGAGTTTGTATACCGTTGAATATTCCAGAAGCGGCAAATTTACAACACTTCTTTTTAGAATATCAGATTTAGAGAAAATATTTAAAAATATTCAAAGTTTTAACAACCATAAAAGCAAGCTAATTATCAATAAAACGACAAATAATTTTACGATGCTTCTAAAAATAATGATAGTAATCAAATTTATTCTGGCGTTAAAAGAATCCTGTCACTGAGCATTACAAATTATTAATCTGACCTTGACTAAAAATTTCTTTGGGGCCATATCAAAATGACAAATATGTAAATTGACGTGGCTCTTGGAGATTTCGGCTCTATAAAATTCCCTTAATTAGTTTAATTATCTTGTCAATAATACGGTTCTTTTTGAGAAATTTGAAAAATGTTGTTCTAAAGGCATAAATCCATCGCAAGAAGAAGAACTTTGAAAATGAACGTATAATAAAACTTTGTCTTATATATTTTGTCTAAAATTTAATGCGTATACGCAATATCTTTAAAATGTCTAGTGTGTGGCACATAAACACGGCAGTTTATTGCCGACGTAACTTTGGTCTGTGATAAATAAACACATTATAAACGTAATTTACTTAATGAGCATACAAACATATCACTTTGAGTGAAAAGCATTGATTAAGTGAAAGCTCGCATGAGATAGCCTAGGCGCGAATCCCGCTGTGTCTTATAAATTAGGAACAAACCTTGGCTTTCTCATTTTTACAAGCCCCTGATAAATACTGAAATTGGTTGCGTTCCAATTAATTATTAAATCCGGATCATGATGCCAAAGTTGAGTGTCATCCGTTGATGTATTTCATATCTCGAACTCTTTGCCAAAACACAACTTGTGACCCGGTTTGACTCTATTGTAGCATAAATATTACATATGAAATCCGGGATCCGGTCCGGAGTATTTGTCTACTTGACGCGCCAGACGATATTCGCCGTTTATCTGAAATATTTGCGCAAAGATAGGACGCACACAAGAACAAATAAAAAGTTGCTGGCATCAACAACATTTAATATAATGTTGAGAAATGTAACTGACATGAGCGAGGGATGTTGTTATCATATTTTTCCGGGAGTAGTCATATCGTTAGTTAATCTAGACCTTAGACACTTCAATTGATGCATCGATCAACCTGAACACCCGGACTACTACGCAATACCTTTCCGGGTACTTCGTGATGACTGATCACGCCGCGACGACTAAATTAATTTGAATTCTTAATACGTACATCGAGGTTCCTAGTTAACAACGACCGGAGCTCCGAGTTTGATATTAATGTGGAACTTTTTTATTTTAGGGTTATAAATTTACAGCTCGCCTGATGAAATTCACTCCCAGAATACGGTCATTTTTAAAATCTCAATCAACAACAACAAAAATCGTGGAACGGTTTATAATTATTAGAATTCAAGTTTTGATATTATTTTTTTGTAAATACCGACCCATTTTTAAGATTTTACAATCCTAGGGTAATACTGAGTTCCAAAAAAATTGAAAAACACCACTGGTATATTAATCAGAACAAAATTTGCTGCTGATGTTCCTACAGACAGTTTTTTTTTATTAAAAAAAATAATTCAGATTATATTAAATCATTTTGTTTATACAACATGTACCTATGTATGTACCTATGTTGATTCACATTTATTTTTAAGAAGTATCATGAAAATGTTTTATAGAAAAGTTATTATAACTTAAACGGTACTTTTGACGTTAGTTAGGTATTTTTCCAATTTATTTATTAAGCACTACTCGTATCAAAAAAAGTCTATTAAAATAAATTATATTAACATTTTCACTGCATACATTTAGATTAATAAAATTCATTTGATGTTTAAGCTAATGTTCAATTTTATTTTAAATAATGACAAAATTAAAAATAATTATGACAAATCGTGTAATATAAAATTTAAAATCTATTTCAATTATACTAATCCATTAATATTATTTAACTTTTAGAATCACTTTGTCACTACAATAATTTCTCATTAAAATGCACAGTTTTACATTAACTATTTAGAGTAAATCAAATTGAACATTATTTATTTAGTTTAACTTACAGCTTTTATGATGTTTAATAAAAACTTGCTTTGTATAATTTATAAATTTATAAAAGAGAATCATATGCCTGCATTAATTTCCATTACCTACCATTGTTTGATGAAATTTAGCCTTTGGTTATTATTCTAATTTTAGTTTTAATAATACGACTAAATATACACATTACATTGTGATTTTTTACAAAACAAAATAACAAATAATAGTTATTTATTATACAAGACGATAAAGAAATTGTTTATCTACGAGTGAAAAGGTTAAGTTTACGAGTGACAAAGTCACGAGTGGACATTTTTCACGAGTAAATAAACAACCTTTATCGCCGTGTATAATATTTCGTTTTATTTTGTACTCATCTACCAGCATTTCTTAAATATAAACAATAGATAAAAATTACTTTATTTCACTTGACTTCACTTGACGATACTTTATCTACTGAAATTAGTAGATAAAAAGCACTCTTTAACATTGAATACAAAATAAAATTACTGATTTACACTTCCAATCATTGATTCGGACAATTGATAAACAAAATAATGACGTTACGAATGAGTTAATTAACTGTGTAGCCAAAATCCTTTTTTTGCTTTTAATTTATGTCAGTAGTCACGCACCGAGAGATATAAAGTTCTCACATAGTGTGCAGTGTGTGGAAGACATGAAGGCATTTAATCTAAAGAGCGCTTGTGTTCCGTGTCCAATGCTGTTTAGTTATTTTTGTTAACAAGGGATGGTCCTTGTAATTTATTAAGTTGATATAAATGACGGAGTGTCGTGTCGGTAGGGTGAAGTTTTCGGGGTCCAAAGTCCGGTTCCAACACCTCTGATGCTGTTTTGTCATTGTCAGCGTAATATCGGCGGTCCTGAGGGATGGCAGTGACAGCGGGCGGCTGTTGCTGAAAAGTGCATGCAGGGCTTAGGAAAATGGCCCGTTTTCCAGCCGTTTTAATTACCATATGAAAAGCTCCGGCAACAGTTGAACAAATACACGAAACAAAACACATTCTATGTTTGCTCGGTTTAAAACATGACAACCGCCAGCATTTTATCCCGTTTGAGGGATGGCAGTGCGTTCTGTTTGTGCCGTTTCATTTGCGCTCGCTCTGATAGAACATTAATTATTTCGGGACTGGTGCATCCTTATACGCAAAAAGTGCCCAACAAGCACATTATCGATCCTGGCGCTATTCCGGATGCGGTTTTATTTCGAATCAGTTGCAAAACTCGCTCGCTACCGACACAATCATGGAATAACACTTCAGAAATTATAAACTAGACTCGATTGAGGGCGGAAATTAACCGCACCACGCTAAACACAACAAAGGAATTAATCGGGACACGATCCCATCAAATTCCTCAACGCTGTGACAAATTACCAACAACCACTATTAAAATAACTCGACGAAATTTTATTAATGGAACAAGTTGACAAACATTTTTTTTTTCAATCTACAGTCAAAAGTTTTCAAGTCAAAGACAAAAAACTTTTCCATTGAAAATAAATCCAATTTTTTTCTTTTATACACATTTCAGTATTGGAGCTTTCAACACCAATCAAACAAACAATGACATTTAAATATTCTGAATACATTTATTCAAAATTGTTGGCCTAGTTAGATGAATTTTGAGTAAGCTTACTCCTGGGGTACATTTTATTCAGCATGTGCAATTAGAATATAAACCAAATTACTCGAATTTTAATGATGTTTTGGATGGAGTGACAGGTAACGATTTCATCAATATGTGTGTATTACTGATTTATTTAACAGCTTTCATTCAATGAGTGAATTTGAGAGTTCACAGGGATTAACTGAGTTTTATATTGGAACCAAAATCTTTAACAATAGAATAGATGATTAAATTTAGTAAAGCCCTTTACCTCATTATAATTAAATCAATAGTATTCCCGTTTTAAATAATTTGCCAACTTTCGTCAAAAGAGCCATAAATATGGCTTTGCATAGAGAGCCATAAAACTGCAACAAAACAGTATTCCAGTTTTATCTCTTAGTATTACAGCGTGGTTGATATGATGTAGAGAGCTTCATTTGTGGTACTCTGTAAATCTTGTAGTTTGTTCCAAAGTTTTAGTACTTTAAATGCACATTATATTCGTCAAACATACGTGCCATTTATCACCGCTAATGCAGCAACATTAAGCTTCAATAACGAAGAAAGCGTCTAAAATTTTAAACAGCATTCATCATTCAGTGTGTATTTTTGTGCTCTTTGAAGTGTTAATTTATAAATTTGATTTGAATGGCAAAACTCATCCAGTGAATCGACCAGCAGTCTGTTCGGTGTCATGACGCAGATCGCATTCAATAAATTTACATAACTGGAGAGAAGTGGCGGTAGGGGTCTCCGGAGCAGCGGTTTCGGACAATCTGTCTTCAAGCTGCCTGCTTCCTAGGGACCTCCTGAATCCTGCTCTACACTTCCGTCTCGCTTCGGAGCCAGTTTCATGAATAAACGCCTGAAATAGACGCACTTCCACTTGATATTTTTATCGAGCAGGGGCTGAATATTTCTCGACAGAATTAGGACACGGATTGAAATATTGATGGCAGACAAAAACATATACATAGGCTAAATAAGCACAAACTGTTGTTTTGAATGGTTTTGTTTGGGAAGATGCTGCCTTTTGGCGCAGTCATTTCTGAACATTACCATTAATTTTAAGTTTGCGGAATAAAAGAACCATCGAGGGGTTTAGAAATTGTGATTCGCAAATTTTATCAAAATAAATACTTACAAGAAAAAATAGGATGTAGAGCAAAATCTTCTCTGAAGGAATTTGTAAGGTCAAGTTGTTTAATCAACTAATAGATCTTTTGATCCTTGCTTGGGTTCTAAAGTTTTAATTGATTTTTTTCCTAGTTTTTTTTTCGATTCATCATCCATTAGGTATTCAATTTGGCATCCTTCCGGATAATTAAATTGCTGTTAGTAGATTTATCACAATTTTTATTTAATCAAGTCTAAGGTTGTCAGAGGTCTCCCGGGCTTTCCGTTTTAATAAAAAAAAATAATCTACTTGATCCGAAAATAAGTAGCCTTAATTGGGTAGAAAGGGTGCAGCAAGATGCTGTGCACTATTAAATTTACGAGGTCAACCCTCTGAATCCAAACCCACCTTTGAATGAGACAAAGGAGAAACAAGTCTCTAACAATAAGACCATAATCCTCTTTGAGAAACTTTTAATTAATTTTAAAATCGATGTCCCTTTAACAACCAAAAGTCCAAACAAGGTTTCTTTTCTTTATCAGCCGTCCTTAATGAGAACGCGATGTGTTCCGACCAAATCACTGTTCATTAGACGGGCTTATGCTTTGTTCGAGAATTTCACTACCTAGTTGTTTTTTGTGCTTCAGGTAGGTAGTTTTATCTATGCTTTAATATCGTCCTCAGATAAGAGACAGTTTAATTGCACCTCTTTAATTTTATGAATTGCTCCAGTTAATTTGCTTAATAGCTCCACCTTTTCTTATTCGTGTCTCAAGTTAATTTGAACCCTAGCATCAAAAACGGGCGATTCAAATTAGTATCTCGCAGGTCTAGACAGGGTCACTGCAATGTAATTGCAGTCCGAATTAAAATTGGACGTGACATGGGGTAGAACCCTCTATTTCCACCCTTCAACATGCAACTGTCAGCTCTTGTTTTTCGAACAAAGACACCGAGAATTGAGGCGTTAATATTTGCATCAGTCGCGACACGTTTTTATAATTTTCTTCGCCTAGAGATTTTTTCTTGCACCTACGTGAATGGTTCGGGTCGCATTAAGCTCGTCTCCTTCATGCTTCACCTCATTCCAATATTAATTGAAGGAAAGGTCGAAGCTGACGCGTGATCTGGGGTTCAAAACGAGACTAATCATTTTTTTACATACACTGCCTGGAATGTAAATACCAACTTATTTGCACTAGCTAATAGGTTTTAGCTTGATTGAAAATGAATCTGCCAAGCGTTAAACTTGAATTGTGTCGTTGAGTGGCGCTTTTATTTTAACACAAAGTTGCCTCTCAGAATTTAGATCGCATCAAAACACTAATTAATTCTTGTCCAAGTTTGTCAAGCTGTATTAAAAATGCCAAACATGTTTCTCAGTTGAAAATGGTTATAATTTCAAGAATTTATAGTAAAATCTACATTCTAAGTGGCCTGTTGAAACTTTCACAATAATTTAATAAATTTGACGATAAGTGAAACATGGATCTAAACAATGGGCTCATATTTCGTTTAGTTTATTAGAATAAAAAGTGTCTAAAAACAAATTACACAGGTAATAAAATTAATCTCGAAAGTAATTATTCTAAAAAGTAACGTATTGTTCTAGTTAATGACCGGAGCAGTCGCTAATTAAAATTGCTTTAAGGTGATGAGGTTGGCTCTCCGCTTTGTAACACGTTACCAAAAATGGCGCAGCAGATCTTAATAACTGGTTGAGTATAAAATTACAGGTTATCGTTTGACTTGATACATTGTAGTGCCATTTAGTTATTGATAAAAAAATAAAAGCGTCGAACTGGAGGCGCTTATTACAGTCATCCTAAAAAGCGTTAATTACTACTTAAATTGCTACATTATAATTAGACGTTCCACACTCCCATTCGTAATAATACAACGGCCATGCGTCTTGTTTAATATTCAAATTATGTACGGAGAAAACAATCAAGGGCGGTACTTTGACTTCCCGACCAACTACCATTGTTCCCGTCCCCATTGAATTCCTACTGTTAATACGATAAACAATAGTTAAGTTAAATCAAATTTCGTCGTGCAGAAATTGTTGCAAGTGGTAAAAAAGCACCACTGTCGTTTTGATAATGAGTTCGGAGTAACCCGAGCATCCTTGACCCGGAATAATTATTCAGTTGAGCAGGAGCAATTAATAAAACCACCAGTGCTGTTGCAAGGGGGCGCCATTGCGGTGCAATTGCAACCGATGTGAGGCAGGTAGGCCATTAGAGGACATACCTCACACTGATGTTCACTGCAACGCAAATTACCGGCATTTATTATCGGGGACAGCTTTAATACGAAATATCAACATCTAATGTGAGATGGTCCGATTAAGGGTCGTCAGAAAGTAATAAACTATAACCCCATAGGAGCTTATCTATGCATCATTCTTAAAAAAATAGTAAAAAATTCTTCTAAATTTGAAATTTGATTTTGGGCAATGTGTGTGATTATTGCAACATTTAATTAGTTAACTCTATTTGCTGGTTTGAATGCGGTGTTAATGATATCGCCTGTCCGGATAAAATCACTTGTGTGATAGAACGGATTCAAAAGTGTCCTTCACGTTGTCAGAGCATTGATGAATTTAACCGTTTTCCTGGAGGGTTGCAGCGCTTGTATTCACCCGAACCATTCATTCCGACATCAAAGCGAATGAGTTTTGTGTGTTGTTACGATCGTCTAACTATTAGTAATTAAAGCAAAAGTTTTGGAATGGAATTATGTGTTATTAAACCCGTCGCCTTATTACCGACAGGCCCTTTGCCATTGCCGTCAGTTTTGATTTTATATTTGCTCATAAAA
Source organism: Tribolium madens (assembly GCF_015345945.1). Taxonomy (NCBI): domain Eukaryota; kingdom Metazoa; phylum Arthropoda; class Insecta; order Coleoptera; family Tenebrionidae; genus Tribolium; species Tribolium madens. The sequence continues at coordinate 2,119,630 of NW_025401006.1, forward strand.
CCTCTCTAAAACCGGAGGAATGAAATTATAACCAATGCACGTTGTTTGGAGCGCGTAATTAAATGAGAACTCGAAATGCGTTGATTTGATCTCATGGTTTTATTAAAATATGATCGCATGATACAGTTGACGAAAAAATTGAAACCAGTTTAGTAAGATAGGACTTATCGACGGAAATAGCACGAAATCAGTGCACGCGATGGAGTTATAGGTTTCTAACAAGTGATCTCTTTTAATTTATCGATGTTTGTTCTGGGACTACAACCCTCTGCAGTTAATTAATTAAATGGGGATAATGACAATATAGTTAGAGTTAGGCCGAGTTGAGTGGTTCGTTAGTTATGCTAATCTGTTGATTCCGTGATTAGCGCAATTTGCTTTAAACACAAATAACTCATTAAATTTAACTCGTTTTCAGCAATATGCCGCGGTTTCGTTAATAAAAATTTATCGTCATTGTTCCAGTTTTTTCCTCTTGGAAAGAACCTGGCTTTATCTAATCAGATTCTGCGACTCGTTTCACAACTTTTTGGCATCCATAAATCGTACAAAATGCCACTCAAAACATCTCAACTAGCAACTGCATTTTACAACTTTAAATTAGAATATCAAGCGCCAAATCTCCAAGTTCGTGTACTTTTTTCTTATTTTCCGAGCTCAAGATGTAATAACTGTAAGAATATATGTGCCTATAGAGCCGCTTTTTACGACGATTCTCTACATGGAATTTTTCTACGCTGGCTTATCGTTTCCAAATGCAGCTGTATTTATGATCTTCTATTCCTAGTTATTCTTCTTTTTCCACATGTCGTTAGAACCAACTTTGATTCATTATTAGGCGTGCTACTTAAATCAACATCCAAGGATTGTTTATACTTCTGTATATTGAGTCTTCAGGCTGCCACAAAAAACTTGTTAGTCGTGAGAGTTATTCGCAAGTCTCTTTTGTCACAAAATATAGCTGCAGATAATTTAATCGCGCTTAAATCAAGTTAATTTAAAAAATGATCAAGTTCCGGTCGTTTAGATCGTGAGAATGTTTGTAATAATCCATAGGCAATATATTTGTAATCTAATTAGGTTCAGGTTAACGTTAATGGTGTTTATAATTATTATTAATGAAGCATAAATAATCGAGCACAATGATTTCCACTTTTAAAATACACATGAGATTGTTTATTTTCTGTACATGACGGATAACGCTACATTGGACATGTTAATGATTTATAACACAGTATATTATAATATTACTATTTAGTGCACTGACATTACTGTTCCCCGTTTGTACATTTGGGAAAGTACCTGTATTTTATAATTTAAAACAAAACATGTTTAATTGTTATTAATGTAATTATTTGTTGTAGTTCAGTGCGAACTAATGGTTTATCTGTAATTATAATTATTTCGAAAGCTGATGTTCATTTTATAATGTGTAATTGAATTGGTTTTGATATGTTTTCAAATAAAACAAGTAGTGCTACAAGTTCACAGTGATTTATCTATTTGCAACGAGTCGGTGTGCACTCGATCATGGCAATTTCCATTCCAAACTTTTCCACTAGATTGTTTGATAAAAGAAATTGTAACCGCAACTGAAACATTTTGGTAATATTGATCTGACACAACTTTTGCCACCAGCTTATTTTCTCTCTTTATTTATTTAATAATTATTGGGTAAAAATCCTAACTGCTATAACATCATCTGTGTTAATGTTTTACTTAATACAACACACAACTAGTTAAATGCATAATAATATAATCCAAAAATACTTCTAGAATAAACACGTGAAAGGGATCATGTCAAGTTGCCGGTGAAATATAGCAGCTAAGCCATGGTGTCATTTCATTCCACGGTAATTTATCGAAAGAATTAAGATGTTTTCAAGACGGTTCACTACATTCACGTACATTTTAAAATTTGAATACGTAATTTGTTTAGCCTGTTGGTATTTTAATACGCACAAAGGCGCCGCACAGAGACGATACAAACACCTTAAGAAAGGTTATAAATGAAACCATAAAGTTTTTTATAAGTATTAAACAGAGCTGGAGGAAGAAACTTGGTGCTTGAATATAGACAAACTATTAAAAATTCTCATTAGCAAAGCAAAGTTTGTTTTAACTTCTCTTTCCTTAGCCATCAACTATTCAAAGACAACAGCTTTTCCGCTAGAAATTATAAAAATTAAGCACTGCGGTTTCAGTCACCAGAATTGACTATAACTTTTCAAAAATTTTGACTTAAAATTGCGCTTCGAGTCCGAAGCAAGTTTAGTCTTGATTAACAATGTAATAAGATAACTGATAACTTTAAGCCTTCAAGCTTTGTCTTGTTGTGTATGGCTAATAAAAACAATTTTTCGCACAAAATTAGTTTGCATGAAGTTCAAGTCGAGTTTGGATCAGTTTTCCGTCCCTGAAACTTTGCTTGTGGTTTCGCGTAGGTAGTGTCAAATCTCTTCGTTATACCCAAATCTGGTCGAAATTTCATAACAAATTTGTATTAATTAATTAATTGCATTAATTAATTATTGTATGTAGACTTGAATCTATCGAAACGTTTTAAAATCGATGAGATTTAACCTTAGGGAAGCTGTTTAACCGCATTAGACTGAACCGGTTTGGCTCATTAACGAATTCCGTCATGAAGCCTACTTCGATTACCTTTTTGTGTCGTTTGGTGGAACGACGGAGCATGTTTTTGTCGGTATATTTAGGTGTCGTTAACGCCGCGGTTGTCAAACCGACGAAACAAAGAAGGTTAATGCGAAACGCGACGCACCCGTCGCGTATAAACATCTGGTTCTACACGATTTTAGTCCACTTAAGGCCTCTTTACACGCTGTAATAGCCACTAATTGCAGCATGGAGAATTCTGACGCAAAAAGACATGCTGGACCAGATGCAGCTTTCGACATTTTCGTCACAACTGTGATCGTCGAGAAAATATCAAAAGACATAGTCTCTTCGATGATCACAATATAAAACTTATTTCTACGAGCGTTTCTTTTTCTTATATCCCCTTGATCAGAAAGTGCATCTAAATAAAAAATAAATCTATAATCTGACGTGCTTTGTAACGCGCCTGAATAAAATTCTCACGCTATTAGGGTCTCTTCATGGGTGAGAAGCCAAAGTGTAGCCGATATATTCAAAATAATTTAAAATTCACGCTGCGAATGTTGTCGTAAAAACTATAATTACTATCTAAGTTTTTTCTTTCCCAAACGTTCCAAAAATATTAGTATTTGAGCTTCTAAATTATTCTTGGTCATCGATAACTAATGGCTGTTTCAATTATGAGGGCTATCGTTACGAAAATAAAGGGTTGCTTCAAAACGGTGTATCACATCCGTATCAAAGTTAACCGATGTAATTATAGGATAAAGCTGTTGTTTACGAAACTATTCGATTAATTATTGTAGAGGGAACATGATAATCACAATGATTTCTAATGGTTATTAAAAGCAAATTATGCGTTTGGACCGAAACAGATGCCTGAAAGAAAATTCTGGTGAAAATAAAACAAATATGTCGACACCTGATAAGGTTGATTACAGCATGGGCGCCCACAGGGTTGGGCCAGTGGGGGCCGTTGCCCCCTCTAGGACGATAGTGGTTGCTATATTTGATATAAAAAAAGATTTTTTTGATTTGTTACAAACACGTTCCAACTTAAATTTTCATGAACGGAAAAAGAAACTAATATTTACATTTTTATCACGAACTGAGTGATACGAAAATAGACAAATGAAACTGTTATTATTAATTTCGACTCTTTTTTTGCCCCCCCTGGCCAAAATTTCTGCGGGCGCCCATGGATTACAGCAAGTGTGACTGGTGAGATTCCGCCAATTATATTTACTGACAGCTGATTGCATTAGCATTGGTAATGAAGACAAATTAGGGTATTAAAACTTACTAGTTTTACAAGATTTATTCCATAACTTCAGTCGCAAAGTTGTGCAAAGCTCCAGCGCCAGCGGTTGCATTATTGCGAGCAGCGAATTAATTTAATTATTTCAAAAAAGACACGAGTATGAAATACTCGTTTTAAGAGAACAAATAAGCAACTAAGAAAAATGAACTTGAAGTTGGAGATTATTTGTTAAAATTGCTTTAGAGTGATGTCTGTTTACTATACTACGCTTAAATAGTTAAAATCATGGCCGAGTTTCGCTTTCATTTAAGTGAAACAAACACACAAAAACGATACAGTAAAAGTGTTTATCATATCCTTTTAAGTAAAATGAACTGAAAATGAAAAATGATGTCGGCTTTATTATTGTCATGAAAACAATTTGGTAGTTTCAAAAATCATCGCTTGTAAAATTTCTCACTAATGACAACAATAAAATGAGTTTGCGTTTTTTTAAAAACACAAAAAACACTCACTAAATGTTGAATTGTACATTGTATGCTTATGTGCTGTAATGAGATTTACATTCATTACTTAAGGAATTGTTGATCATTAAAATTCCGGTCGGAATAATATCTGAACATCACATAAAATTATGACGTTGCTGTTTCATAAGTCCCGAAGAATTCAGTCGTGTCTGCTTTAAAAAAAAAATGTATGAATTATTAACTCGGCAAAAATTATAAATTATTAAAACTTAATAGGCTGTAAAATTTTCATTGTAAGACCTGCCTGGATGAGGTCTTAATGAAATAATTTGATGTAACCTACATAAACTATAGAGCATCATTTACTGCCTATACCTAACTTTTAGAATTACAGCAGTCCTAATTGCTTTGGTCCATTTTCAAGATAATGAAGAGCTACCGTAATTTTGTTAATGTAATACTTTAGCTACTAAGAACATATTTCAAAATTTTATCTTTAAAATACATGGGTTATAAAAAATTTGATGTTACACGAGAGTATTCGTGTAATTTGTCATAAAAACAAATAAAAACGTATTAATACTTTTCAAAGCTCTAATAATTAACAGTGACATATCGCTGAAATCGAACTGCGAGTTCGATTCGACGTAGCAAAAAATGGTTAGTGGCCTGAAGCTGTTTATGTAAATCAATAAATTTTCGCTAACGACAACCTAGTATCGAAAATGTAATTTACATAATAAAACGTAAATGGATTTATTGAACTCAATATCAACATACTGCTGCATAGTTACAAACAAAGCAATTACCTGAACTCAGGCAGCTAAATTATTATACGGCTTTTGATTTATTAATGAAAAACACGTTAAGAAGAACCTGTTGGGAATAAATATTTTTAAAATGAACTACTTCAACGGGGGATATTTGCATTTCCAATAATTAACCCATCGTTGCTTGATGTGTGGATAATTTGCGTGATAATGCAAATAAAAGTTTAATGGCAGAAAAATTATATCGGCATCACAGGCATTCAGTAATGCAGCGACTATATTAATTTTGATCAGAAATCGTTAAGAATAACATTTTTTCATACGTAAATTTTTTATATGTAAATTTAAATAAGCGACGAATTAAAATTAACATATTTGATTACATTTGTACTCCAGTGTCTTAATTTTGTAATGCAAATATAGGATAATGGTCCTTTTTTATTATCTGATTTTTTCTGTTAATGCCCGCCTGGGGTCATATGCGACCACAAAGGTAGGGCCTTAATTGTTACAATTTCAGCTTCCACGTTCCGCTTTTATGATTGGTAAAATAAAACGCGGGCCATTAGTTACTAATATTGCCTTATATAGCGTCGGCGTCCTTTTTTTTGATTGCGTGAAAGTCTCGTTAAGGAATCGCGTGAGGAAACTCTTCTTTAATTTTATCTTGTATTTTATTATTTAATTGGATTCTGTCTGAAACTCTTGACATTTAATTATAGCAACGATAAATAATTTCATGATAAGTCCAATAAAATTGAGAATCATGCTAATTTTATTGACTTAATAAGAAACTCTTCTTTTGGTTTATGAAACATGTCGTGCCAAGAATCAAAGTAGTATTTGATTTTTACATGTACTTGTGCATCGTTTAAATTAAGTGTGACAAATACCTTATGTATAAAATGTTTAAAATTATCTTAAATTACATACTGTTTTTCCCCAAGTGCTGATAGTTGTTTAATTGAGAAATAATTCAGTAAACGAGAAATGCAAGAATCCATTTCGTGCTGTTATAAAGCTACAAATGATTATAGTGGTTGCAAAACAATTCCGACAAGATGAAGCCGTTTTTATTTTTGCGTTTGAATCAGATGCATAATAACTTGTTTTTTGTTGTGCAAAAGTGTGGAATTCATCTTGTGAGAACGTGACATTAAAGAGAAGACAAATAAAACTTCAGAGACATGAAAACAATTTTCCATAAAATATCATCTGACAAATGAAATTCGAGAACAAATTGATGAATATTCCAAGCTGTTTCGAGTCAAATTAAAGTCAAACAAGCTCATGGTGACTGTCAGTGTCGTCGTCGCATGCAAATCGAAATAAAACCCCGTTCACAATTACAAAGTCACATTTTTAACCTAAGTGGTTTGAAATTGCACACCAGACTTTGTCGGATGGTTTGAATTTTAAAAGGCATGCTGTGATTATTGCCCTCTGAACACGGTTTGCATTGGGATGAACTTGACTACTACCACACACAATGGGCACGTCACTCACGCTACCAACAAGGTGAAGCTTTTTACAAAAAATGGATGTTCGTGTTAACAAAAGTGAAAAAACTATTTGTTCTAGGCTTTTGTTCGAGATTTTTGAATTGCATCTGTATTCGAACGCTGAAATGTGCCACAATCGCAGTGAAAAACAGCAAAATACGCGTGGATAGGACAATCTGTAGCATCTAAAAAAATATTTTCATCCTTTTAATATTTTCGTGTATCGCATTTCATTGTTCTTTGTTATAATAAATCTACTTCCTCACTACAAAACAGTTAATTATTTTGAATATTTGAACGGCCATTTGTCGCATTACGTTAAACTTTTTTACGGTTTTCAAAAACTCTCTATTGACTTATCGTGGCGCAAAATTGTCGCGTCATGTAGATTTCTATGTGTTCTTATCTCAGGTATGTCAAAAATACCATTCCGTTCTGCTCGGTGTGTAGAAAATGATTTCCTCTGTTGATCGTGGCCAGGAAATGGCGTGTGGAGGGTTTGTCAAGTAGTTTGCTGTCAGATTTTTCCGATAACATTTGGGACCTACTATCTAAACTGTCCCTATATTCATGCTGTGCGAGTTTTACATTTTGAAGGTGTACTTCCGAGTTTCTGTCGACTTGTCTAAAACTGTGACATTTCCTTGTCCGAATCAGCTTGGCACGAAATATGTAAATAGCGTCGATATTTCAGGTCGTCAGGGCCAGGCCGAGATTAGGGAAGCGTGTGGTTGTCAAAAAAGCGGTCATAAATTGACGAAAGGACGAATCCAGTGTCTGGTAATCTGAAGATACCTTCTAAGAAACTCGATATAAACAGGGATCAAGAACGGGATATTTCCCAAACCTGGCAGATTCTTTCAATATAATTACCCGTTTCCATTTAAATTATTATTGGCAACGCGACAATAAATCTAAGAGCAAGTAATTGGAACGCAATCACAAATCTCGCTTCTTCGGGGAACCCCAGTTATGGATTCGCACGAAAAGAAGTAATTGTGCATGCCGACGACTTCCGAGGGGTTCATCCGGAAGGGGAAAAGTGATTTATCACCACTTGGGACGGAATCGAATAAGGAATGCAATTAGAGGTGGAATGTCTTTGCTTCAATCTCATCCACCAGCGTCATAATTACCTGCTGTATCGCAATTATTTGGCTCGAAAGCGAGCGTTATGCATAACCTATTTCTTCCAAAAAAAAAGCAAGCAAATAGAATTCTGAGACACTTTGTATATATTGGCCATTTACTCTCTTCAAGGAGGTATATTTCAGCGTCTTATGATTTCCACTAATTCTTGTACTTGGCAACAGTTCTAGACACACAATGTCTTTTAAACGTTCATTCATTTTCAACACGTCATGTTAAAAGTCTTCACAGTTGTTTCCACAAACCCTAATTTCAACTTAACATCGGCTATCTTATAATATTGCAAATGTGTCGCAACGCTCTTAACTTATTCAGAGAATGCAGGATATGAAATGAGATTTATTTATTACTAGAGTCGTGCGATGGTGCGACTCATAACAATGGAACCCCTTCTTGAGGGTGCACTCGCCGTAATTTAATAGATTTCTGGAGTGTTTTCAAATATTTTGGCACTATAGTTAACGCATAAACGATTGCATTCAAGTGGTCGCGGTTTAGACAACATCCAAATAGTTTATCATATTTCTTTGCACTTTGCTAAAATATGGGGGGTAATGGGTGTAAATGCTGTTACGTGCTTGGGCATTAATTCGAAGAGGTGTTGTGGCCGGCATTGCAGCGAATTGCATCGTAACACTCGATCATCGGGGGATGAAATGCAGCCACGTGCCCAGTCGCATTACCATAAACAACAGACATGCAGAACACGCATTCAAACACGACGTTTCGGGGTAATATCTCGGGCTGGCACTGCAGTCCACATCTGCCGGTCGAAACCCTTTGCATAAATTATGAGCTCGACTTGGATCGTTCGCAACCTACGGCCGCAACTCGCAAGAAAGATGGCCAACGGGGAAAAACGAAAACGGCTCTCACACCCACAATCGGGAATCAAATGAATTGAAATTTATGCAAGGGGTTGCGACTTGGAAGGTGTGTTGGTTTGTCCCGGTTGTTACCGCGAATTATAAGATGTCGACTGAGACAATGTTGGAAAAGTTTGAGAAAAAAGGAATTAATTTGCTTAAACGGACTTTTTTATTCCAGACAGTCGCTTTTCCGGCACGGAAATATATTTTATTCGGAATAAAAGGGAACAGAGGTCGCGACTTCTTTAATAGCTCATTGAAAAAATTAATAAAGGGACAAAATTCTAACGACATCAATGAAGATCAAAGAAGTACACCATATTTTTCAGTACAGCCAACAAGACCAAAGCAAGAAGCGTGTTGGATTCCTTGGCTAAAAAATGGTCTTGCGACAGCTTGACGGACTAAAGTCAAAAGATAAATAACTACTTCCAGGTCGAAGTTCAAAATTGTATAGAAAGTTAAAAATTTGGAGATGAGACCTCATCAGTTTTGAAGATCGATTGATTGGCCTTCCTGAGGCTGATTAAAATCGGTTTACATTGACAGATAATCCATTTATTAAGTTACAATTTGGGGCACGGTTTTCTAAGCTCGTCCAAGATTTTTCTTTGTGTAACACTGACAGCAATTAACACTGGTTTTGCTTCGCGGCTGCACAAATATGAAAGAACCGGTCGATAAAGAAGGGGCCTGTCAATCATACGTGTTTGAATGGCAGGATTAGCATTTCAAAGGAACCGGCCCACAACGACCCACCACTAAGTGCCTAATTCTCTGTCAACCAACATTTCAACTGTTACGTTTCAAACGGCAGGATATTGGATCGTTCATGTGTCATTTCCAATATTAGCAGGAGATTGTGATAATGGCCGCACAATTGTTGGCATTTGAATGGAGACAGTGCAGAATGCGGGAATGCATTTTGCATTGTCCTGTCTGATACGTAGGGTTTTTCGTTCACTTTGTGTGCACTTCTATTCATTCGGCCGATGAAAATTAACACTGCTGCTGCGTAATTTGGGGCCATTTCCATCACAAATGAGCAAATTCACAAAACAAAGTTCACCAAGAAAATCATTTGCTTTTGACAGCGTCAGCTGCCGATGAAGTCACTCAACATTCAATAGACCAAAAAAAAAATAAACTACAGTTCCAGATTGTACCCTTAAATACTATGTTACTCCAAAACAAAACTAATACATTACGTCACACGTACCTAAGAATGTAGAATAGTGGGCAGATTGATGCATAGATTTTAACTTTTTTTTACACTTAGCTAAAATTAATAGTGTGGAATGAAATCATATCATATTTCTTCGTGTCTAGCGACAGTATTGCTTATCATCAGCTTATTTACTGAGTAAAATAACACCGTGATGTAAGATTAAATCTGTAATATTAATTATTATAATCGGAGTTTTAGATCCCGTTCGAGACTGTGACAAGTTCCCACTTACATACACCAATGTAAATGATGAAGGTGGAACGTTACAACTTTTGTTTTATTTTGGGATTTTAACTGTTCATATTGGTCGTGACTTAACTAGCTACGGATATTACTACCTACTAAGCGTTAATTGCATTCCTGTTTATGGATTTGAGTGATAAGTTTAAAGTGACGAGCATAAAAAACTAAATTAGTCATAACTTGAAGCAAGTCACGTCAATAATCCTGAGAAATTCATTTAACTTGTTAAAAATAATGAAGCAATTAACCAGAAGATTACTCTATCTTTACGGCTACAATAGTTAATTCAAGTTTTGTGCTAGTGAAGACGAAAAACACATTAACGACTATCTAGTTACACTTTTAGTAATCATCCGTTTTATTTTTAAAGCTCTATAAAATTTCAGGCCAGGTACTTGAGTAAAGTGGTGCAAGCTGAGCTTAGTGAGCTTGTTGGTGTATAAAGATTTAACAATTGTTTCAATAAAATAAAGTGACTTTTAAGTTTATAACAATCTTTAATTTTAAAACTACAAACTCTTTATTTTGTAGAGCAAGTCGGTAGGTAGCTTTCGTTGTAAACCCTTTGATCTAAGGATCTGCAGGTCTAGTTTAAAGTTTGTGCAAGGAATTTATTCAATATATGTATAAGTTAGGAAGATCAAAGCGTGATTGTTTTTCAAGAGTCCCTTATTTTGCAACTATGTACTATCTGCAGTTTTAAAGTTTCTTACAAACTCTTGATTTTCCGCACAATTGTCGCATTTAAATCTCGGTCGCGTTGTGGTTTACAAATGGCCACTTAAGCAGCAATAAAATCCAGGGAACGATTTAATTGTACCATTGTAGGTTCATTGTGAGTTGAAGACCATCGAACAAGAAGCAATCAATAACAATGGTCGGCTTGCAATCGACTAAACAATTCTCTACCTACTTAAAATTCGCAGTACACTGAGTTAAATTGCGAAACGGATCGTGTTTACCTCCACCGCGAACATAACAATGGTTATTTGGCCTGTTCAATCGTCCGCTTTAAAACGGCATTTCCTTCTTAAATCTGGTCTTGATCGACGATGGGCGTATTGTTGTCTCGACCATAAATAAGCCACCATGGTTTCGTTGCCATGGAAAATACAGCGAAAACACAACACCAAGAAAATAACCAATTTCAAGTTGTGAAATTGTGTTATAAGCCGCAGACAAACAACGTTCAGGTGTCTGATCCAACACCAATTACACTTGTCACTTGGTGGCGGCAGCTACAAATGATTATTTCGCTAGAAGTACAAATTTAGTTACGGAAATGGCACCTATTCTCACCAGAAGATTTAACGACAAATCACCAAATTGCTGAATTTAATGCAAGAGCAAACTTTTCCCGATAAAATTCGATTCTAATTAGTAAACTTTAATATTAACAGTGTTAACTTTATGAGCTTCATTAGTTTAATATAGCTACACCATTAAAACGACACCTACACTGTCTACATTTTCAACCTTTGATGATGTCTTATAAGACTCAGACGCTGAAAATTACGAATTTTTTATTGTTTTGATTTTATATTGCTTTTCAATTGGTCGAATTTTATAGTGAAGGCATATGGCGGACGTTAACGGATTTTCGCAGCTTATATTTCTTCCATCTCGTCTCCACATACATAACAATAAATTTGACATTTATTTATTATGGAACAACGAGTTAATTAAGGCTTTAAGTTCAAACACCTCGCATGCTGATTAAGAAAAAGACCATAAAGTAAAACTGCGTTAATTATGATAAAACCAGCTGTGAATTGAAAATAAACGTTATTTTTTATGGGAAAATAGTTCCGTAATGGCATTTATGGCCAAAATTCCGTACCTTAGTTTATTTGTCCCAACAATAGATAATTGGTAAAAAGCAACCGCAAAAGCTATTCATTTTTCGCGTGATCGGCAGCTTGGAAGCACACATAAACGAACGAAATTGTTCTACGGCCAGCGGGAATTATTTAGGTACGTAATTCGGAATCAATTCCAGTGATATTATTATAACAAAAACACGCAACGGATGCACGCACCACACGCGACTCGGCCGCAAATACAATTTTGTTGATAAAAGAAGTGGTAATTAAAATAGGAATAATTGATACACCTGCTGCGAATTGTTGGCAATTGATGTTTCCCTAGTTTTTATATTGTTGTTGCTCTGAAGACAAATAAGGTCATTATAAATGTTTAAGAGGCCATAACTCACAACATAAGGAGCCTTATAAAATTCTAGTCAACAGCTAATTTCAATTTGTATTTCGGTTAATTATCACATAAATGGAAGAGTGCCCGGTTTAGGATTCATAAAACCCATTTGTAATGCGATGGAATAATATTATGTAGATGCATGAAATGAAAAACGTTGCCCCCTGGTGGCGGCCCGGCAAGGTATCAGCCTAATTTATAGAGGTTTATCTGACTTCCTTTCCTACCTGTAGATTACCTCGTACCCATTAAGATGGCAAAACTATTAATTCATTCGAAAACCGTCTCTATGAAAATTTTAATTAAAAAAAAACTTCATCAAGACTGCTCCAATCCATTCTGTAAATAGTGATAAATCACCCACGCTTTTAATAGTTTTGTTTCAAGCAAACATGATTTTTAAAACTTGAAAACTTTTCAGACGATTCTTTTCAAAGCTTAATCTGATGTTCGGATTAAACGTGCGAACGTGAACTAATGTGGATACTTAAGAGAAGAAACTCTAAAAGCACGTTTGATGCTTCAAATGCCAGAAATCCTCTTCAAAACTAAATAATGCGTACAGCGCGTACACAAACTTTATAAACCCCATCGTTCAACGATAAACAGATTAGAAAATAAAATGGGAAACTGATGGAAAGGTATTACAGTTTAACGAGATTAAAAATGAATGGATTATGAGAGGAAACAAAGGCGAGCATCCGACTAGACCCATTGTTTAGACACCATTTCCGAGCCCTAGCTATGCTAATGAGACGGCGAGCCTTCCCGCCGACAACAGCCATCACCACATTAATATTTTATTAATTGTCCCAATAACATCTCTTCACAAAAGCATCAGTTTTCGGATTTTTGACTAGTGTGCACTTTTATCTAACGACAGCTGTACTTCACAAATATGGAAACTTTATTTATCATATTCCCTAACCGCCGATAGATCATTTAAATTGCAAATAACTAGTAGTTTATATAAATAGCACAAAAAATAAAATAAATGGAACATCATTCTAACGCAATTTATATGTGACAACGACAAATTTAATTGAGTATTTTTAAATCCAATATATTGTTGTTTATTGCTCAAAAACTAATTGAACAACATTAATATCACATAGTTTGATTAGTCGATGAAACGAACTAAAAATTAGCATCAATCTGGAGTAAAATATTGAAGGTCATGTCAACAACGATATTTGCTTTGACTCAAAAATTCGTCAATAATAAATTAACGAGACGCGACAAGTCTACCTAAAGAGGTTTTGACGTTTGAAAGATTGCTTGAGCTAAATACTTATTAACAGGAAATGACTTCTTTAGCGTTGGAATATGGATGAAAATGTTTGCGAGAATGATGTTCAGATAAAAGGTAAAAAGTGTGAGCGAAATTGTGTATACCTATAGCAAGTTGTAAAGATCTGAAAGATGATTTAAATGCCGATATGCTGAATTGGGGATAAGATACGCTGATGGTGAATTGATGACGTACGAAATTATGGTAATTCAGTAATCAGAAAACAATGCTAGAGGAATAATTTCATTTTAATATCAATATTAGCTTCATTCGTTTTTAATCTAATAAAGAGAGGGGAGTGTTTAGGGAAGAACTGAAGACAAAAGAGGGAATTTTAGTGAGTGACGATGATATTAAGAAACGCAATTAACTTCGAATTTGAAAATTAAATTATGCAATTAAAACAACAATTTTTGATTTGAGAATTCTTCTATAATTAAGTATATTTCAAGCTCGAGACATGGTTCCCACTATTTTCTTTATGCTTTAATTTACCAAGGCAGCCTGTCAGCACTCACAACAGGCGATTATAAATTACATATCGGGCAAATTATTAACCTTAAAAAAGTTTTGACATAAACCGAATTTTATGATACACTTATAGCCATCTGTGAAGTAATCTTAAATCTTGGGAACCGTTTCGTCTAGGCAAAATTAAAAAACAATTATCGTGCGATTTGTAGTCAAGCTATAAACTTAGCTTCTTTATGTAAGGAATAATAAAAAGGTGGCACGTTGTTCATCGCGACATTTCACAGTAAATACACATTATCTTTCGATCGTCATCTTGGCATTGAATAACGTTTCTCCACGATATTCGATATTTATGAAACCTGTTCGGTTCCCGATCTTTTTAGCTGTTTAAAGGAGGTGCTGGTGCGTGAAGCGTGTGTTTTTTAACTCCACTTATAACAAGTCTGTCAAAAGAAGCCCCCCACCGGGTCCCAAATAAAATGTTATTATATTGAGAAATGGCTTAGCGCAAGCAGCTGCTAGGGATTATACCTTTCAGATCGACATTACTGACGGGCTCGCCAACGGCATGCTGCCTCTCTTTTACTCGATTAGCTCCCTTGGATGGGAAAGGGATGCACTATTTTGATCTTCGTTAATGTTCGTGGAACTATTGGTGAATACAGGACAAAAAGATAGAGTTGTAGATATGGACCCGGCGGATTATTAAGAAATATATAAGTCCAAAGTCACCTGCGATGGCACTAATTCAAAGGATTAGTCGATTTGGAATTCTGTGATTAGTTATTTATGCTGTTTAATCAACTGCTGGAATTGGAAGCTGAGTTTATATGTATATTCCGAAGCACTACTAACTACATATTTTGAGGGTTTATGCAGAAAATTATCTTGGAGTTTACACAATGATTAGAATGTTATATGTAAGGGTTTGTGATTAACACACAATTTCGAATATAACAGTGTTATTAACGTGCAATCAGTGCACAAGTTAATAATTACAACGTTTTATGTACCTATATATGGAAACATGGCAAATTAAAGCAGGGTCTGCAGTTTTAAAGCTAAATAAAAAGTTTGCAAAGTTTGATTCGTTTTGTAACAAAGTTGTTCGTTTCGGCTTATTATATTTATGCGTTGATATCCTTATATAAAAGGGCCTATCTAAAATCTTATTTGCCTTTTGCGGGTTGAACTGAAGCATACGAATAATAAAATTTCGCAAATAAATACACGCGGGGATGACATTTTGATGGCAACGCTTGTACGATAAAGAATGCGAAGCCAAAGCAGCTTTATGCGGAATTAGATTGAACGAAATCCAAGTACGGAGACATATAATCAGAAAGAAAGACAGAAAAGTGTGGAATTCGTTCTGCGAGACGAGATAAGACGTATGCGAATGGAGCACAATTTAGAATATCGATTCGGAAAGTGGGAACGCTTATTTCGAAAAATATTGCTATTCGCTTTGTTTATACGATGTCTTTAGTGGAGATTCCGGGCATTCCTAACCGCAGGGGCTGTCCTGATGGATTTTCTATTTCCGTCGTCGGCCAGCGATTTTTTCAGTGAAATTAATAAATTGTAGGTCGCGGTAATGAGACAAGAAATTCCCGTCTCAACGTGAAATAATTTTTCATAAAGGACATCAGAACCGTCCGACAAAGAAAAACCTTTTAAGATGTAACATCTCCCCTTTTGAGCTTTTCCAGAGACACTCGAATTAGTGTCACGAAACCGCTCGTATGAAAGCTTCCCGCCACAAACCAATTTTACATTTCGCAAGCGCCAGTCATTTTCGGTAAAAACTCGTCGTCCCCGAGGTGACGTCCCGAAGACAAGCAAGGCTTTTCTTATTAAATTCCGCCTCCTGTGACGTCATCATTCAATTAGCTCCAACTGCTGTCGCGGAATAACGAGATGCAACGTGATGCTCGTACAATGGAAGAGTTTAATTCGATTTCTTCCGGACCGAAGACCGGATTGATATAGACGGGGAATCGATTCCGGACGCCAATTTCTTCTTAATAAAATCAAAGCGTTGGGGGAGACACTTGGAAGTGGCGGTTTCTTCACAGATACACCATAAGAGAGTGCATCGACGATTTATTCCTGTATTATGGACAACTGGAGACCTAGAGACTCAAAGTTTGCATACAGCAAAGTGCATCGTCTAATGGATAAGATGATGTGATGATGTGATGTGTTTGCAAACTATGTTCGCGTTTATTCCATTTACATACATTACTCTATTCACATTAAATCTAGGTATGTGTATCTTAAGACATCTTACGTGAATTCGAAATGCCTCCTCTAAATAAACCCTGTTTCAGGGATTATACAGAGTGCGCCAGAACTCGCGCCCCAGACAAAAATTTCAAGTAAGATATGATACCAGGAACATGAAAAAAATGTTTAAAAAATTCTCTGTCAAAAAAATTTGACATTTATTTTTTGACATTTCACATTTTTTTATATCTATTTAATGATACTGATAATCTTGTATATTTTTTTTTAATTATTTAATAAAGGGACAAAAATTTTGACAATAAAAGCCACAAATAARATTGAACAGAGTTACAATTTAGGATACAGCTTCCTTGTTTCCTCTTCTAATAGCCTGTAGCAAAAAAACTTGGAAAATTATTTTTCCATCAGAAATAAATAGAGTCAAAGTGCAAACTTTAAACCCTCATAATTTTTATAGATAATTTTTTTTAACATTTTTTCCATGTTTCTGGTATCTTACCTTATATGACATTTTTCTCTGGGGCGCGAGTTCTGGCGCACCCTGTATACGTGAACCTTTCATTATTTATTTATGCATCCTTTTTTTATAAATAATATTAAAACTCTGACCAATTTTTTTCATTTATTGTTTTGGTTCCATAAATGCAAAATCCTTTCAACAAAGGTTTTTTCCAATAAACAAAATGTTTGACACAAGTGCAATAGCATCCGCCGCAAATTATGAGCGTGGTAGCTAGCACAAAATATTTGTTTTATTTTTGAATATTTTAAAGTTTAACTGCTCCATAAACTTTGAAATTTGTGAGATTTGTCACCGCTTTTTAGCCACTAATTAAGAGATGCGTCTATATTTACGGAGTGAAACTCGTAAATGGTCTGATGTAAGACACAGATAGACTCAAGATAAAGTCTGGGTAGTAAAATGAAAAAAAAATTTGATTGGTGCCCGATAGGCAGCTAAATTATACCATTTCAAAGATATAAAACGTTAACAACCCTCTGTATCCCACGCGACTTTTGATTAAACTGCCTTTTTATATGTTTAGGTGGTTAAAAAATAGTCGACCAAACCCTTCCATTTTAATAGGCTGCTCCTTTTGACAGATGATAATCGGGGTAACAAGTGAGTCCATAAACGTCCCTAATTACATTTTTAACCCGACACGCATAACTCAAATCTTAATACACTTAAAACCGACACCATTAATATCGTTCTGGGGTCCCCACCGATATAATTTAAACCGCAATTGTATAGTGTTTGTGCGACCTCAAAGAACAACGTTCTGGTAGCGTTAATCTAACAAAGTATTATTTATTGCCCTGTCTGAGCATATTTAATATTGCTAATGTGGCTAAGTGTATTAATTTATGTGTGAATAAACTGATAAAAAAGTCCTGCACGCGTCAATAACCCATTTTGGACCCGTATGTGTTCACACGTTAGCGTGGGTACGTTCATACCTAAGCCTCGGCCAACTGCCGTTAATACTAATGGATTTGAATTTTTTAAATTAGATTACTGTCTATTTTAGCAATTTATGGACTTTTTATGGGGCTATTGTAAACAAGGTAAAGCGAAGTAGAGATAAAACTCGCACCCCTCAAAAGCTCGTGGATAACTAATTAATTTTGCATCGAGGTCAAAACGCATCACCGGAAAAGCAGAACTGAACCTCAATCTGTGATTTTTAACCCAAACCCACATTCAAAACATGTACATAAATACATAAAATATTTATTTCAGTCAATGATGAAAATTTGGTCAGTCCCAATTGACCGTAAATCCGCAAAAGCTGCTTCATAAAATATTGCAGAGACTTGCTGATAATATAAAAAGTTGTTAACAAATTTTATTTTATTGAAGGTAATTACAATTTTATGCAGTGATTTTCAATCGATAAAATCTTGGTCCACCGATGATCGGATTTCGTGTTCACCTCGAAAGGATTGTCTTACCTCACGCTTGTCCTTAAACCTTAAACTCAATTTGCACCAACTCGCTGTACCAAGTTAAACCAAAATTCTATTTATTACATTCGGCAGTTGTGATTTTGCGGCCGTGGAAGGCATCCGCCTCGTCGATTATTACCACAGAAATGTGATATATCAAAAGTTACTCCATTAGTTTGATTCGCGACCTGATACTCGCCGTATTACAAACACCGCCGTATGTTTGATAATCATTGATTTTCCCATTCATTGTATAAATGCCGGCTTTAAGCCGAAACGCAAATAAAGCACCGGCCCTCGTAATCGTTTCACTACTGTTAAGCCCTACGACCAGCTCTCGAATCTACGCCCCATTATATAAAACATTTGTGTGAAATTGCGCTGTTTACCTTTAATTAATGCCAAGAGACACAATTCTCAAATATGTATGTGAGTATTGATGGATTGTGAAAAGCAAAGGTTTTTATCTCCAATCGAGTTTTTAAAAGTTGTTTCCGTGAGCCGATTTTTGTTGTTCTCGGAGACGTTATTTTTATTTATTTTGCTTATATTGAAGAGCTAAGCGGGTTTATCATATTTATTGTGTATAATATGCCACAAGTTTATTCGCTCAAAAGTCAGAGACACACAAATTCGGAGATAAAACATCTCGAGCGAGCATAAAGCACCTGCTTCTTAAGTGTCACTAATGGACTGTAACAATCAACTTTTACTTACTTATTGGACATAGCTCGTGCTTAGTTACACTTGATAAATGCTCGGAATTTGGAATTCCACCATAAAAAGATAACTGTCTATAAATCGTGAATAATGTTGCCTCAGTGCTCATAAAGCAAAAAATACGCCTGACAATCAGCTTAGAAAATAGTTCTCTTCTCTATTTTTTAATTAAATTTTCTTAAAACTATGACCTAAAATATGCACATTCTGAGAGTTTAAAAAAATTGCGGAAGCACTTACGTTTTTTTTTGTCGTTTCTTCCATAAACATTTTGCGTGTTTTGGGAGTCCTAAAAGCAAAGTCTGAGGCAATTTAACTAAGATATCCTTGTGTAGAGCAGAGATTTGGCGATTAGGGGCGTTTTCGTGCAAATCACATTTCGCATTAAAGAGGTGCCGCCCTCTTGTGTTGGTAAAAACGGTCATCTTGGGAGGGCGGAATCCTGCAGGAATATCGAAACTCAAAAATATGATGTCTTGAATGAAACTCTTAAAGGTAAGAAGGCGTCAAACATTTGTATTCTGGGGGAAATGTCGATTTGAAACGAGAGATTTTAAAAGGAAACCTATGCGACCCATCGCAGTTGTCAATATTCATTTTTCAACGGAATGACTCCATAAAACATGATAAATTCGTAATCGATGGAACTGGCGTGACGGGATCCAACGACTTGTAACATATGAATCACTGCAGAATGTTGGTTTATGATAGTCATTTAGTCCTGATCCATTCCTTGATCAATAAAATGAAAGAATGACGATTATTACCAAAAAATAATCACTGAATATACAAACTGTTTTGCTTGATGTTTATGCAGCAATTTTTTCAAGATCAAAGTGAATAAATAATTTGATTACCTAAATTTGAAAACGTTGCATGTAGGGACGGTGCAATATACTTTTTAAGCGATTATAGAAATGCGTTTTAAAATTGCAAACAGTGCACGATGATTGACATCCTTTTTCCGTGTAATCTCGTTACACATTACAAAAATCCAATAATGGTTAGGGTCGTGCCCCTTTTACACAAAGGCTTAAATATATTATAAGTGTTTTAAGTGTAGGGTAAGGCACCTCCATATGAAATATTCTCTTTCTTCCTGCAGCCATCAATTTGCATCGCCTTCCTTAACTTCCGCGCAATAATTTATAATCACGTTGCACAAGTAACTTTTTTAATAAATTTCAGTTTCGTAGGCGTCTGCAATGCTTCCCCCTGTTTGGCCACGTGACCACGGTATTACGTACACGTGGGGCATTGAAACACCCTTTTCGGTGTGATGCAATAAAAAAGGCGACTTCCTACACATGTATGTGCATTATTTGGCCCCGCTCCAGACATATTCTTGAATGCTCCAGTACGCAATAATGGGGGCACACATCCTTCGGCAACGAGTATGCGATATTCCCGTGGTGCAGCGAGCCGTGTTTCTTTATTAATCTCGCTGCTTTCCAAGTTTATTAAAACTTTTTCGGCAAAACATCACTCTTGCAAGATTTTATTTATACCAGTTCTTAAAGCAGGGATCGGTTCGTATTATTGAAAAAGCGATTAAACGGCTAAAGTAAACGAAAAAGATTTAGAAAGCACTCCAATTTTTTGAGAACCTAAAAAGGATTACGATAATTCAATGCACTTATCCTTTAGAATTGTTAAAACCCGACACAGGAAGCTTGAAATAAATACACAAAGCATATTTTAACAAATGTTAACAAAAGTTTTACGTTCATTAAAATAAATGATTCATTTTTGTACAAACTGCTCGAATTATTGTGAGTCTACAGAATATAAAAATGCTGCTAATTTCAGTTTTAGACTACAATAAGAAAAGAATATATCTTTCACAGAACTTCATTAGAAAGCTCGCTTTTATTAACGTTGACGTAACCTTGACTTAATCTTAATTCTCAGCAAATGAGCTTTTCATTTCGAACGCTGTGATACAAAAATGTTTTGTATTAATGCTCTTGAATAAATAAATATTATTAAAAATGTTCTATATTGTAGGATCCGTCAAGATAAAAAGAATAAATATAGGTATTTTTAGAAGTTAAAAAATTAAATAATTTTATTTAATGATAAACAAATAATTGTTTATTCTGACAGGCATCCATCGATTTAGTGACAAATAATCAAAAATTCAAATAATGTACAAATTTAATAGAAGTAGAAATTAATGTAGCCGTCAGAATAAATGAAATAAATAATTAGCATTATTCAAAAGAGATCAATCTAAATATTCGCAAATAAAATAATCAAATAAATAAATTTCTTTTCATTTATAGGTTTGTAAGTTAAAAAATATAAAAAAAAACAGAAAAAAAAACTACCGGATCCAGTCCTTTTCAAAATAGATATTAAAATTTAAATTCAATGAACACAAACAATAAAACATATCAATGTTAGTATAAATAACGGGAGGAGCATCGTTTCCGAGCAGAAAAGAAATCCCCGCTTCTAATTAAACAAAATTGTTAAGATTTTTCACACTTACTGCAATGGTAAGGTAGATTTAAAATTTTTTTGGGAATTTTTCATTTACAAAGCCAAAAATAAAGAGTAATTTTTTCCCAAAAAGTTAAATTCTAATTTTTATACTGACCTAAGCAGATTTACATCGTATAATTGTTTACGAAATTAGATTTTGAATAAAACGCAATTTTTTTCTTAACTTTGAAAATCATTTTTATTTAGGACCTGCTACTTGTTCCATCGTAAATTTAAATGACAATGGAAACTGTAAATGGCGCAAGATTGCAAGATTGAGAACTGTTAGAAGGTCGGATGCAGATGTTAGTGATGTCACGTAATTTTTCCATGACCATTATTTGAAATTGAAGGAATTAAAAAAAACATCAGGCATCAACCTTTGTCCATTTTATAAATAAGAAACTTCCAAGTGTTCGGCTATCAGTAAATAGTTCTTTTGTTGGCAAATTATACCATTTTGTCCTAAATCACGCGTCTGATTTGTGTTTAAATAAAAAAGCGATTATTTAGCTAACCAAGTCAAAATTTGTAATTGTGATATCAAAGTTTGATGCGCTAGCAGATTCATTTAGTGTAAAAACTTTAAAGCTAAATTAACAGAAAGTATTCATAAAACACACAAAACTGTTCTGTTACGGCGTCATTTATCATCAAAAAAATACTGAAAAACTCTCAAATATACCCTATCAATAATTATTTAGGTAGGTACATATAAGAAATATCGCTATAGTTTTAGTTAATTAGAAGTCGCGATTTATCAAGTAAAGTGCGCGAATCGGATACCCCTCTCGGTATTTATAATGTAGTAATTTACGGTTAACAAAGTCAAATAGTATTATAATAGTGGTGTATGAATGACTCTAAAATGAAGACGCTGTTAAAGTCACAACTAATTTTTTATAAAAATCACATAAAAGATTTATTGGTGAAATGTATTATAATAAAGCGGTTAGAACTAGTATTTAAAAAAATAAGTTAGCAAAAGGACAAATAAACAGTAATTAATTAAATATTTTGGTGACAAATTATTTGTGACGCAGCAACAGTGAATATAATGAAAATTAGTTTTCAACAAAGTTCATTTTATTAATTTAAGTTCAATTTATCCATTATTGGTTAATAATGTTTAAATGTTGCATAGTAATAGGAAAATTTATGTACATACAAAACCAGGTATAAGTATGGGTAGCTCATTTTTAATTTAAATAAATTAAAATTTGGTTTTAAAATAATTTTATTTGCGGTAATGCAAATACGTGTATTAATTACCAAATAATCGAAATGTATGCATACCTATATGAAGGATCAATTTACTAATGCATCGACTAATTAATTACCGTGAGTGCAATGATTTCATTTCAACATCTAAACAAACTCCCTGTTGATTAACCCCATCAGTGGATTGGTTGCATTATTTTTTGTACATCTAATATCTCCTCGTAAAAGTCAAAAAAATATTTCCATTCCATCCGTCGAGTGTCACAATAATTGAATTTTTTGTGTGTAATCCGAACGAGTGAGGTCAAAAAGGGACCCGAGTTATTAACAAATTAACTGAACTAATTGGTAGTCTAGTGCATTTAGTTCAGTTCCCCAAGGAATGATAATGGTTTTTGTGCATTTCCAGCGGTAATTTTAGATAATGTTTACCTCATTAATTAACACCGAGGCAATTGTAGTTCTCTCAGATTCGTCCGAAACCCTAATTTATCCATGCTTAAAATTACACACAACGTAATAGTAAATTCGTAAATTTTAAAATAAACCCCTGCTCCTAAACTCCCTCTTAAATAATATAAGTCGTTCTGTGCTTTCAAAGTGTATTGAATTGTATATTTAAACAGTGAAAATGTCGAATTCCAGGCACGTTTTGTTGGTTAAGCAGTTAGTTACATTACCGATCCGGCCTGCTTTTGGAGGATGAATGACTGGCAAAAAAGCGCTTTAAGAGCGTTTAGCCCGTGGAGGTGGGCAACACCGCTTTTTAATTAAAGTGGTCTTGGACGACTTCTAATTTTTAATCTAATCAAAGCACGGATTAAAGGTAAATAAACGTGGTTTAATCGAAATTAATTAACGCCATTGTAACATTATGTTTCACACCCTGTAATTATTAAACTGCAGGGCTCGTAAATAACCTAAAAACACGCCACTGTGAAGATTTAAGTTACATTCGTGAAACCTGAGCTTTTATTTACACCAACGCTTCCAGTATTAATCAAAGTCGTAATTGAAATATCAAACTTTATTTTGCTGAGTTCATACCTGCGCGTCTTGTAAAACTCGCCAACTTTTAATACTTCCACTTAAATTAATTGCAGCTAAGGCCCTCATAACTCTGCATTTATTGCCGAATATGCTCACAACTTCTGCAATTTTTACTCAAAATTAATTTCATTTAGTTTTTCAAGAAGTGATCGAAAGATCAAAGAGGTGCTTAGGGCGAATTAGCTTAACACGGCGTGAATCACCCCTCAAATAAAAGGGTGACACAAGTCTCCTCTTTCGTGAGAAGGCCTTAGCCAAATAAGAAGTGAAAAGTGCTCATTAGTGTGATTGCAACTCTAGCAACCCCTCTTTTCGTACAAGTAAACGTCCCAAAATTGATTTAAACATTTATTAATAAACAGGGCTTAGAAATGATCTTTCACCGAACAAATATTTGATATTTCGAATCATTTATACTATTAAAAACACATTTTTATGAGATTTTCGTTAATGATAATAGTCCGAAAGCAGAACGAAAAGATAGTAATTTGGTTTTAAAAGCTAAACGTGGAAACTTTATTACATGCTGACTTTAATAACGGCCCATTAAAAATTTTATATGTAATTTTTTTTGGAGTTTTCATGTTCAACAGGCAGAACAACACGACGATAAGTTTGGGCTTCAAACTGGAATTTACATAAAATGAGAGCAGCACTGCTAACTACTATAATTAAAATACGTCGGAAATTACGTGAATGATCAATTAGATGCTAATTTTTACTTAATTTAACGAGAGCACATTAAACTTGTTTGACTTTAAAATTATTAGTTTGTTATGCCTAACAAGCATGTTTTAAAAATATTCAGGTGCTAAGGAAAAAGTTATAGCCCAACAATCGTAAAATACTGAAAATTTATGGACAAGCATTGCGCATCAAAAAAGGAAAATTGTTGTTTTAGTATTTATTTTTACAATGCAATAAGGATGGACTCGTTCGTGAAATTTTATACCTGTTAGACAATCACAAACAAGCATTTTTCTGCTAAGACAACTTATCCTCTTTCTAATTTAATACAAAATAAATTATTGCCTTATATAAAATACAGTACTTATTTTTTAATTTGTTAAAACTTTTGAAACCCAAATGATTTTTTAATTAGTTTTTTCCAACACTAATATCTTACTTAAACAGGGTGTTTCACATAATTTTACGAGGCCTGCGCCTGTAAGATGCAATCAATAATATACATAATCCGATACGAACTCGACTAAAAATTTTGAAAAATTGGATAATCTTCTCTAGTTTGTTCACCCTTTCAAAAATTACAACGTTTTTAGTTAGTTAGTCAGATAAACTAGAGTCATATTCATGTCGTCTCTTTATAGAACAAATGATAATTGTTTCTGAAAAACTACAGTTTATGACTATTAATGAAACAGTGATTAGTTTAACAACTACTGTCAAGAGTTTCCAAAAATTAAATAATTAAATGTGTATTTTTTGTATCCAGTGTTTTGTGACTTTTGTATATGTGGGTGCGTAAATGTACGCACGCCTAATGAGGCGCAAGCCTCGTAAAGTTGTGTGAAACACTCTGTATGGTGCATTTAGGAGCTTACCTCTTATGTTGCCGTTAATATACACTGTTCCATAACATACGTCTTCAATCACAACGTATTTTACATTATTTGGACAATTTTCTATAGAAAAATTTCTGAATTTACCAAAATTTTTGATCAAACTTGTATTGTGCTAGAAAAAATTTTGAAGACAACACAAGTTTTATAGTTTAAAACTGTTATTGTCTTAATAGCTAATAAGCTTCATATATGAGAGAAAATAAGCTTGCATAGAAACGTAAGTTTGTGAAAGACTACATGTATGTACATACAATTGTACAATTAATATAATACATTATTCTATGACAAGAACTAAACAATAGAAAAATTAATTTCACAAAGCAAATATAAAAGCGCAGACTAGCGAGCGTTGTATGAATAATATTTATTTTTATTTCATGCCGTAAATTTGAAGCGTAGGCACATACCTACTTGCTAACTAAAATTAGATTTTAATTCAATTAATAATTTTAGTTGGGAAATCTTGTAGAGAGTTTTTGCTCCTCCGGTAAAAGCATGGATTTATAGGATGCGAACGTGTTTCTTAGAAAGGTATTAAGCATGAATTATGGTAGATATAAGTGCGCGAGTAAATTACCTCTGGCTTTGCATGTGTAGATATACGAGAATTGGCCGTAAACAAGGCCGATGAGTAGAACTGTGAAGAAATAGCTATTGTAAAACGTTTAAATTGTTCTTCACGCTGGAGGTTTTATAGGTGATGGTGGTAAGATATGAAGTCGTATGAGGCGGCACATGTAAAACTGTGTTATTACAGGCCTATCGATCAAGGAATGCAGTAATCGCTTATTACAACCTGTTCTACAAAATAAAATTACATACAATAAGCCCAAACTACCTACCACTGCAACCTTGAATAATTCGGTACGAAAATGAAGCTGGGATATAACGCCTCATAAAAAAATAATAAGCACGGGTTCCCAAACCTTGCGCACTATAATAATCTGCTAATATTTTTTCTTCCGATAAAACAAATCAGAATCTCATTTAAATGGGGCGATTACTATCGAAACTTCACACATTCTGTCGCTATAAATAATGTCTCCTATTATCTCACGGGTTCTACGCAATTATAAATCATTAAATAGTTTCAAACGGACGTAAAAATTATTTTTACATTATCTCCCATAATCAACAAGACATATTTCCTGTCAATTCCTCGTAGAATTATGAAGCTCAACATCGTGCTATTATTTACGATTCATAATTTGAACGAGATAAATAAACGAGATATGGTAATTAGTAATTACAAACCGTCGTCATTTAATAACAAAAACTCCACCAAAGTGCACAAAAACCTTCAACTATAATTTAAAAAAACATTTGATCAAGAACAACACGCAAGCATTCCAAAACTTTCAGACATTTGGGTCCTAGTTTAAATACCCACAATTACTCCAGACCCTCATCAAAAAATCAGTGATTTAGTAATATAAATCACCATCTTGCCTCTCACAAAACATTAACGAAAAAATACGTCATATGGCAAATTGTATTTTAAACGGACAAATATGAGACCTACATAAACCATTACAGAAAAATACAGAGTAGGATAATGTTGGCTAAAATCCAAATGTGTAAGGCTTGAATTTATAACAGGTGTTAAATGGACGGGTGAGCAATGATACAATTTCAACGAAATTACGGCTAGCCACCAAACAATTTATGAAATATTAAATAATAAGCCATGTAGGTGTACTCGGTATCTAATTTAAAGGTAGCGCTTCGCCTGTCAAAAAACTAAAAAAATTTAGACCGACATATGTCCGAAACGAGCTTAAAATTGATATAAAACATATACTAGCTAATTTTAGTACCATTACATTCGAGATGGAATCTCCTGTTCATTTCAAAGTCAAAAGCTGACTGTAAGTTTATTGAGAGGAGATTTTTACGACGAGGGTACTCGACATATTCAATTCAATTTTTCGCTGCTTTGTGGGGGAAAAGAAAATTCAGCATTACGTACTTAAAGTATTTACCACGTATATTTTAAAACTGTAAGAGAGGAGAGTCCCCTACTTAGCCACTTTCGCCAACGAAATTTCGATAAAAGCTCAGGATCTATTACAATCCTTCCCTCCCTTTCCGGCGAGACAATAATAATAATAATAGGTAGACATGCATTTCCGGCTAGCTACGGCTAACAGACCATCAATTTCTTTACATTAAGAGTAATTTAACTTCACACTGTTCGAAACAGTTTCCCGTATACTGTACTAAACTTCATCTGAAACTACATGAAAACCATTCAGGATAACAGCAAGGCGTCCAGTGTAAAACGGAACATTATCAAAATTTCACCGAGGTATCAACAACTCTTGTTTATTTTACAATGTAATATTAGCTTTAGTGTTATTTACGATTATATGCAAGTCTTAGCCATGAATATTAATACTCCAAATTAAAGACGAAGGGTTCTGTATAAAACCAAACGAAAGCTCGGTGTAATTATTATGATTTGCAAGCGTGAGTCGTGCTTTCACATTAATGTCCCTAAAACGTTCCTTATATCGAACAAACATCCCAGATAACGGAGAGAATACACGGAAATTGATTTTAAAGCTGACTAAAGACCTGTTTAAACTTAATCCAACACATTAGGTATGAGCTTTGTCAATTACACCTGCTTAAAAAACTTGAAACAATTAATTACCGTCAACAGCTTGTTACTGACATAAATTAGACGAGCATTAGGGTGCTTAAAACCTAATTTCTAATCAGGTAGTCGGTGATGAAGGTAAAATTCAAATTGTAATGAAAGGTGGGTTCGAGCAGGTGTCTGGATGCAAATACAACATTAGACACCCCTTAATCATGTCTTTAACTCAAAGACAATGATTTTCGATTAATTACAAACAGTGTTTTCAGTAAAAAATCTTTTTTTTTTTTTCACTAACGACTTCATTTCTTGTATCGTAATTTTAAGATTGGCCTCGACGTGCTCTATCTACGACGCAACCCCAAACACGGAATAAATACGAAGATATAGAAAGTGTGGTACGTGATAAAGACGAGTCAGGCTATGATAAATAATACAGAGATTCGTGCTTTGGTCGCGAATTGTACGGAATGGCTCGGTTTCTGGCGAAACCACGATTCCTCATGGTCCCATAATGTGCGCGATATCATCAAGGGTGGGAAGCCACCCCCTTAACCGAGGTTATTCTTTATTCATCACTTCAGTTAAGCACCTCCTTGCTATGAAGTTTCATTTACTCAAATTTTTGCTAGATGAAAGTGAAAGACTTTAAAGTTGTTTTTATTTAAGCATAACTGTGGCCCTAATGCGCTCTTTTGTAGTGCGGTCAGAAAAACAACGGAATAATGCGATTAGTTCACAAAGGAAACAAGAGACGTGTGTAGATCTCCTTAACGTAATTTAAGCAACTAAGGGCTCTGCTTGTAATAAAACACTTAATCGTAACCAAAGAAATTTTCACTTTACTATGTAATCTAGACGATACCACCAAAAAGTGGCACTTTTGTCTGCTTTAATTAAATGTGATACATTTAGCTCGAAAAGAAACTAAACAAGAATAAAATAACAGCACGCTATGTTACAGTTGATAGTTTATAGATTTCCACTGAAATTTTCAATTAAACAATTTTAAACCTGAATTGTAAAAAGTCTGGCTACATGATTACAAGGAAAAATTTTATTTACAAATCAATTGTGGTGATAAATCTCGTACTTGCTAAAAAATCGAGTTTGCAAAATAATAAAAGGAAGTCGTATCAATAACATTTAATGATATTTCTAATGATTTTTCTCTAACGTTCCGCCTTAACAATTCTTTTTGTTTTTATGACACAAACTCATATATTATAAATCTTCAGAGACTTTTTATCCAGGAAATGATGCCCTAACAAGATAAAACTCCTGATCGATGATTTGAAACACTAGAAACACTCCAAGCTCGTCTCCGATTTAAAATATATTTGGTATACGAAACTGGCGTTTTCAGTATTGATGGTTTTATTGCTCTACAAGAAAAATAAAATCGTGAATGTTCTCAAAATAGAGGACAAAAGATCGACATTAAAGACCGTTCCGGAAGCTCCATGTAGTTGATATAATCATGGGGTCACACTCGGCTTCCTGTCTTCGGATTGGTGGTCTTTGTGACACGTCTTCTACCGGTCCTTCTAATTGGTTCTTCGTAGTGAAATGAAAGGTGGGAATTATACCAAAAGGTGGGAAGTGTAATGTGTACATTAATGGCTCCCATAAGATTTCGTCAATGGGTTCACTTCACAAAACCATGAAAGGGTCTTTTTGCCTCTTTGTCACTTCAGTTTTTTATTTAGAGATGCTAATCTTTTTCACTGCGATTTATTTTGGTAGCTTTTCCCAGAGAAACATAATATTTAAATCCAATGGCACACTGATAATACAATCCTTTGTGGTTACTTGATGTAATCCACCCAAAATTATAAACAGAAAAACTACTAATATGAGTATGTATTTGGAAAATGATGTTTCAATTTTAAAACGTAGGAAATTTAATCGGGGTCCAGGAATGCAAACCAGAACACAAAGACATAACTAAAATACCGTGGATGGGCTTGACTGAGGTCTGACGTGGTCGGTTTTCCCCATACGCTCTCAGATTCTTGACAAGTGTCAGCAAGCTAACAAATACCGCCGTTTTATTTAGCAATTTGACCTTCCCTAATAAATGATCCGTCAAGAATGTCAAATACAAATGTAAACGGTGTTGACCTTTTTTGTTTATATCCATCAAGTGTTCGAAAACGACACCCGCATCAAACCTCGGACCTTTCATATTCAGTGATGAGCCACATTCTCCAACGAAGGGGAAATCATTCAACCAAATTTTGCGACTCGAAGAGTCACAGGAATTTTTTGATGACCAGTAACTGGCCCTGTCGTCAAAAAGACGACTTTTTCAAATATCTCACCGATAAGTAGCGAATTCTTTTTCACAACACAACAAAATTTTATTTTTTGTTTGAAAAACAGTGTTTGTGAATTTGGTCCTCGAATATCCAAATATTTATTTTTATGGCCGTGTTTAGCAGTGAGAGAGTAATGAAGCTTGAAAAGTGCGTCAGGTAAGCCATCGTTTAATGGGGAAACTTTATAAAAATGCGCCCCGTAGCCGCCTTTGGAGTAGTTAGACAACAATATCAATCAAAAGCTGCGTGTTTTGCGCTTTCGCCGCATTAATTTCTTCAGTTTCTTGTTGCGATGGTCGCAAGATGGCGTTGACAAAGGCCCGTTTTTAGTGTGACACAATAGCGAATTCCGCGGACAACAAGAACCTAACCCGGGTCTCGGGTAGCAATCTAACCCGCCACCGTATGATTAATGACTCGAGACAAGATAATCACCTATATCTTGTTCGTATAAGTTGTATTTCGGTCGTATTTACATAGATTGGACCGGGTTTTGTCCCATTTGCGATATCCACTTTTTGCCAATAATGCCGGACTGATGCAAATTCGCCCCCATATTCCCGATGTCGACAATTATTTCCGCTATCGATTCCGTGACAGGATTTTCATAGTAAGGTTGCGTGTTAAGATTTCTATGAGTGACAAAAAACGATAGTTGGTGGATTAAACCGTGAAGACGGACTCTGCCACTCATGTGTCCTGCAGGTGTCATTACATTATTCTCAAACAATTACTTTGAAATGTGGAACGGCTCAAAGAAGATTATTATAATGCTCACTATAATTCCGGTTAGATTATTTAGATTTTAATCTACATCTATTCGAAATGCTCCGCTTATCACTGATGGGATATTATTCCAGTTTGTTTTAATTGTTCCTTCGCCTACGTATTGAGAAGTTTTAAAGGCGGCCTCGCTTTTAATCTAATTACTTAGATCCCAACGTTTCATTATTTAATTGAGGTAATTTTATTAAATGAAGAGCACCACAGATATATTTCACTGCAATTGAAGCAGGAAAGAAAACGCGATAACCGGGCTTGGTCCAATAATTCTAAAATTTTAGATAGAATCAATAAAAATCAAATATTTTTTCCTTTCATGTATCTATGAGTAAATTGGAAAAAACATCCAATTATTTTTGTGTAGATATCAATCTTTCAGTGTTCGTATTTTCCGACAATTCTACGGCATCGTGTTTTGACCGTAATGAGATAACATAATAGAGCAAGAGCCTGCAGTCGCCAGACCTTCGTCATTTTATAAAAGTTGAAAATTTGTCAGCGCATACTACCAACACAGTTAGGAACGATGGACAAGTATGAAGTTTGGGTCATCCATTGCTAGACACTTAATTTCGTGGCAACTCCTTGTCTGATACCCTTAAACATTAATAAATTGTAACTGTGCTTACGTTATACTATAAAAGCTGAATTTTATACATGTTACTTGGACAACTATTAGAAGATGTTTTCTCAGTAAGCAGACAGTTTCGACAGTTCTACCCCCGGCCAGAGAAACATATAGGCCTTCCATGATGATACATTGTCAAAACTGAATCACATTTATTTTACTTAAAACTTAGAACTTAGTACTTATAACTGTCAAAACTGTTTGGCTAATGAGAAAACATCTTCTAATTGTTACCCAAGTAAGATGTATAAAATTCAGCTTTTATAGTATAACGTAAGTACATTACAATTTATTAAAGTTTAAGGGTGTCTGACAAGGGGTTGCCACGAAGTTAAAGTGTCTGGCAATGGATGAAGTGATTTTTAATAGAAGAGAATATAAAAAAATCACGCTTTTTTATTTGATTAATTTAAGTTGGTATTTTTTACTTCTTTACTACCTGTTATCTCCCAAAGCCACGATGACCCAAACTTCATACTTGCCCATGGTTCCTACCTGTGTTTTATAAAATGACGAAGGTCTGGCGACCACGGGCTCTTAGACTATAACGTTGTTATATTTTGAAAACCTGAAATCGATTGGAAAGATTCTCTATTTCAAAACTCTAAAAGTGTTCGTGTCACATATCTTCTGCTGGCAGTTTTATAAAGATACGACTTTCACGTGCTAATTAAACTCAGTTTGTTTATGTAGTTTACATAGCGTTATCGGCATCATTAACTTGAATTCGTTCCCCACTCACCAATTGAATACATTGCAGTAGTTCTTGGGCGATAACCACACCGATTCAATTTCCTAAATAGATACAATCAGAAATAATATCGTGACGGGGTTGCACCGTCGACTTCACTTCTCCTTTGATCAATATTGTAGTATAAGTGTAACAAATTTTACTGGAAGGCCCAATTTAGATACACAAGCGCAACAAATTCATACATAAGACCTCTCGTAAAATTGTTATTGCGGAAAGCGTCTCGGACGTTTGGGGTCTTTCTCCGATATTGCGTACTGTTCGAAGTAGAAAGAGAAAGAAGAAGAAGATTTTAGCGTTTATAAACCATCATTCAGTTTTTCAGCGGCTTCGCTGAAGTATATTTTCATTAACAGCGCCCGGGAGTGTTATAGTAAGGTAATTAGTATTACAGCGCCTTCACCAGTGGGGCCGTCAACTCTACTCTTAATTAGGCATATTGGGAGCAAGCGCCATCTAGCGATACTGACAGCCGCC
This sequence comes from Tribolium madens, assembly GCF_015345945.1. Classification (NCBI taxonomy): domain Eukaryota; kingdom Metazoa; phylum Arthropoda; class Insecta; order Coleoptera; family Tenebrionidae; genus Tribolium; species Tribolium madens. Next base: position 2,152,540 of record NW_025401006.1, read on the forward strand.
TTAATGCTGCAAATAATTGCAACAATCAGAAGAATCTAATTGCCTGGTTCATAATTTTGTGGAAACTTTTGCCCATAACACCTCTTGTTCTATACAGGCTGTGTCAAAACTCGCGTCCTACAGAAAAATTTCAAGTAAGATAAGATAGCAGAAACATGCATAAAATGTTTAAAAAATCCTCTGTCAAAAAATTTTGACATTTATTATTCGACGTTTGATATTTTTTTACGTCTATTTAATGATACTGATTATCTCGTATACACATGTTTTTGATAATTATTTAGTAAAGGTACAAACATTTTGTCAATAAAAACCACGAATAATTTTAAACAAAGTTACAATTTAGGATACAGCTTCCTTGTTTCGTCTTCTAATAGCCTGTATCAAAAAAAACTTGGAAAATTATTTTTCCAACAGAAATAGAGTCAAAATGCAAAATTTCAACTTTCATAACTTCGAAATTTTTATAGATAGAATTTTTTAAACATTTTTCCCATGTTCATGGTATCTTACCTTACATGATGGCATTTTTCTTTCACCCTGTATAGAATTTCTTAAAATTTCTGTGTGGATATAACGAGAAAAAAAGACTATGAAAATAAAGTTTCCTCCTCGGTTGATTTACTGATGTCTTCAAAATATACGAAATTTGTAAGAGAAATGCACAGAATATTTCTGCGACACCTATTTATTGCTCCAATGAAGTTTGTAAAATACAAACAAGTATGTATGTTGCTTGAAAATGTACCACGCAAAGTTAGAATTTTCGCCACGGCTTAAAATGTACAATAAGGGACTATATTTGCCACCGGCAGTAATTTAAAATTTTGTGAAATCGGAATAAGAAACGCAATAAGACGAAGCTATTTCATCAATTTAGCTTGTTTGGTTAAACCAGTCTTTGTGTCTTTTATTTTGAGGTAATTTCAACTTTATCTGACTAATTTTCTTTCTAAACAACTCCGTCTCGCTATTATTCATATCGGAGCGAAAAATTTTATCCAACGTCTTCATTCTTTATGTCTCTGAACAGTACTTAAAATTTTAATAATGCAATTTACAAATTCATGGAGATGGTTTAAATCTTCAGGAAAATAATTCAAGCCTATTATTTGCATTTCTGCAATTTCGTAAATGACTTGAGTCTGTTTATCTGCAACAATGTTTCAAAATAATTTAAATTAATGAAGTAAAATGAAACATGAGATAAATACAGATTAAAGCATCCTGATGTTTGCTTTCTGCTTTGTTTCAACTTTTGTACCTCTGCCATTTGAAAATTTTTATAATTACGAATTAATGTGAACAACTTTTACTTTCAAAGGGATATAGTGACTGATAGGCAACACAAAATACACAGATTGAAATAATCTCGACCCGGAATTTCCATCGCTTTCGGCAGTATACTCTCCTCTAATGAACTTTATACACATTCATAAACTCGAATTTCAGTTATAAAGAATAATGCGAAACTTCAAAAACTAAATTAGCAAGGATCAACCTTTTGTAAATAAATTACGCCAGTGGAAGCAAATTTTTTTCTATTGAAATTCCAATAATAAAAAATACAAAACATTTCCAACCAACAGATTTGTTTTTCTTGAACAAAGACGAAGACAAAGGCTAAAGCAGTTAATCAAAGGGTTATTCCATTGAAGTTATGTTAAGGCTTTTTCGACAGCAACAAGAAACAGGTGCATAAACCACAGAAGATCTGGAGTAAGTTTTCACTGGCTTTGATCTTAAACTACAAAGCTACAGTACGAACTTAGCAGTCTCTCATAACACAGCAATTATTGACATAGAAAGACAATACAATATTTTTTCCTTATTTATGAGAAATAGCCATAAATTAGACGCTTCAGTTATTGTGGTGTTATTCTGCCAAGAGCTTAATTAGGTGTTTTATTTTCCCATCTTGTTAAAAATTAATTTTATAAGTTGCATGTATCTGCCACTAATAAATAAGGTACGTACCTACTGTCTCTGCGTCTTATTACAAAGCATAAAATATTACAAACACTATCTTGGTGTGATCTTAGAATCAAGAATGAGCCTACCGCGCACATGCTTCTAATTACATAAAATATGGTCGTTTTGAGAATTAACAAGCTAGGTTGCAACCATAATTTTCAAATTGAAATGTAATTATAAGTAAAATGATTCAAGATATTAAAAAAGCGGCATATATCGCCTTCATTAGAAATGCTTATTAAACTTGGAAGATATACGATCCGCCTATTATCTATTCGAATCTGCAGCGCATTTCCTGGCCTATGATGCGCGAAAAACAGTAATTAATAGGGTCGCGATTACGTGAAATTGAATGGTCATTATGTGTCTGCAACAAAGCCGATGCGGGCTGATGCTGTAAATTAAACAAGTGGCGCAATTACCACACACCGATGAGATAAATTGAAAGGCCGGGCGCGTTCAGAGTTGTAATTGGCACCGGACTCACAGACGTCGCTAATTACCATGGATATTACATGTGGACACATACACCCCGGACTTTGTCCGGAATTGATGCGAGAAATTTCGGATATATATGCTTATTAATCCCCTCCTGGGGGACAGCTACTAATGAGCTTACCACAACACTGAAGAGGCCATTGTTCACAAGACTTGCCTCCACTCACAATTTTTTAGCAAGTTTGAAATTTATTACACTCCTCAACGTAATGAAATTGATTTTTATTTAATAGGTGTTGAAGGTTTCTTTTCTGATCAGCACCAGCGGGGTCTCCAAAATACCTCCTTTGCTCCAAGACTCCACTTCGTGTTGACATGTAATTAAGTACTGAGCGATCCAACTTGTTATTTTACGATGACGTTTATACTAGGTACTTTGTTTAATAAACGGTGTGTATTGGAATTTATTGCAGAAGGTGGAAAGCTAAATACCTCATACTAATACCAACAATGGAATTTTGGGTGTAATTACAACTCATTGGGTTTAACTTCATGGTGTATACCTATGTAATAGGACATAACTCTCAATTTACATGATTTGAAGACGAATGAAGTCATAGTAATCAAGTCACAATCCTAGAGAAACTTGTAATGATGAAGTTTGAAAATCGATAGTGCTCACGTTGATACATATCGTGACTAACTACCGAAAAGCTTATAATACAGCAAAGGAACTAGGAAAGTTAGTGATGGAATCTGGCTTGAATTATAAATTACGCTAAGAGTGGAACTTGTTTTATTATGAACTAGTGTACAGGGTGATTCTTAAATAGACCGACAAAATTTTATCACAGCTTCCCAAGGATAAATAGAGACAAACTGTACCCTTTTTACGTTTATACCTTTTAGGGGCAAAACCCCCTTGATCCGTGCCACTTACGGCGTTTATGAATTGTTGCAATGATCAAGTACATTTTCATCAAATTAAAACCATGGTTTGTTTCTACTACCTGTGCTAATACTATTTACGAATACATCAGTGGCATACGCTTTACCTTAAAAATAACTTTAATAAATTTTATTTGGGGAACAGATAAATGAAGAATTTTTTTAATATTTTTTTCAGCATGTACTCATTTGATACAACCAAGGATAAAATTTTGTCGGTCTATTTAAGAATCACCCGGTACACAAGGTGATGCTTTTAGGGCCTACATTAGAAACTTTTTAACTTCTAATGCAGATAGGAATTTGAAATTTTGTACACAACCCAAATCAACCAGTCTGAGTTCAACTAAATTATTTTCAAAATAACTGAACTTCCGGAACTACGAGAAATTGACGCCAACTTTAAAATTTTAAATGGTACCCACTTATTTTTATTGCATTTTTAGTTTCTCCTCTTTAAACTAAGTAAAATGTACCAAGTTGTTAGTACTTATCTGTCATAGTTTTTGACATATGTCAATTTTTTGGTCAAAATTTTCACTTGCAAAGGTTTGAAAAGTTTTCTAGAATTTTCAAAATTGTCAACTGTCAAATTGCAAGGCTAGTATGATTTTTTGAAAATGATCATTAACAAACTATAACTCAGTTTTTTCAAATGAAATGACTATATTTTCTCAACGTCAATCAAAAGTACATCAATTTGTAGAAGGACTTTTATCAACATGTCGTCTCTTACAGTTTTTGAAATAATCACGAAAAACATGTTATTGTTTTTATTTTTATAGTTAATCACGTAGGCTTTGGAAAAATACAATAAAGATATACAGATTATTACAGATGTTCGATATGTTTACCATTTTCAAACAGTCCAAAACTTGATGGTGAACTGATTGAGTGGTTTCTATTATTTCATTTGGTTGATTAAATGCCGCCTCAATCCTTGCCTCAGTTCTTTGTAATTCCGTATTGATCATTTTCCAAAGCCTACGTGATTGACTATAAAAATAAAAAACAAAAACACGTTTTTCGTGATTATTTCAGAAACTGTAAGAGATGGGTATAGAACATGTTGATAAAAGTCATTCTACAAATCGATGTACTTTCGATTGCCGTTGAGAAAATAGGGTCATTTTACTTAAAAAAACTGAGTTATAGCTGTTTGTTAAATATCATTTTCAAAAAATTATAAAAGCTTTACAATTTGACAGTTGACAATTTTGAAAATTTTAGGAAACTCTTCGAACCTTTGGTTATCGAATGCACTTATCGCACACGGTTCAAGAGCTGTGATGTTTTTAATAAACCTCTGCAAATGTGAATTTTGAGCAAAAAATTGATATATGTCAAAAACTATGACAGACAAATACTAACAACTAGGTACATTTTACTCAATTTGGAGAGGAGAATTCAAAAATGCAATAAAAATAAGTGGTTACCATTTAAAATTTCAAAGTTGGCTCCAATTTCTCGTAGTTCCGGAAGTTCAGCTATTTTGAAAATAATTTAATTGAACTTAGACTGGTCGATTTGAGTTATGTACAAAATTTCAAATTTCTATCTGTATTAGAAGTTAAAAAGTTTCTAATATAGGCAGGCCCTAAAAGAATCACTTTGTATATCTAAAGAAAATCAGCAAAATTTGTAAAACTCTAATACAGACTAAATTCATTAGGCATACTTTCTGAAATAATAAGAAAGAAATAAAGACACTAAAACAACAACTTTCCTTGATTTTTTTATTCAAGAAAAGCTTTTAATTTATATTTATATTTAATTTATATATTTTTGGTGAAAAAAACAAATAAAAAATATCTAATAACGGATGTTATCCCAAGATTAAATCAAATAATATTCAACAAAAAAACTTCCAATGTAATTTGTTCCATATAAACATAACTTTTTTAGGTTTGTTGTAATTTTATTCTATAAAAATATAATTTGTGTTGTGAACAAGCATCTTATTTTCATTTTGTTCCAAAAAGAAAATTTGATCAGTTTGCAATCTTACAATATTAAATATCTAATATGAAAATTATTTTCGTGAAGCTACATGATGCTATAATAATGTAGTAAAGCTGAAGTAGCGAATAATTAACAGTGTATGTTTACAACATAAACTAAAACACAACGAAAATGTTGACATAACTGCCATATGTTGCATCGTTAAATTATGTATCAAGTTTGAGGGCATTTACGAGTATATTACAAGAGTGCAGAGCCAAAGGAGATAGATGTCGATGAATAATCTAGCAATGTGTTATGCGTGTCATTGTTTCATCTCGTTAAATGCAAAGTGATAATAATAATAAGAAAATAGAGTAATCTTTCAGTCGATTTTAGGAGTGCAATGTTGCGGTATCGCAGGTTTGATCCTTTCTCCTGTTCGTGTTAAAAAGTCATTTATTGGGCCCTCCCACGACCGGTTCATTCGATAAGGGTTGCATAAATCAGATACATTAGTTAGCACTAACTGAACATTAACATTAAGTAATCGCGCGATCATTGAAAGCATTGTTAGAGGTGTGTCTACATTTATCGTCGCCGTAAACACCGAGTTGTGATTAAGAAGGGTGAAACTTGTGAAACGCTATTGTTTTACGTCGACACAAATCCAGCAATAATAAGAAAACACTACGCCGTCTCCATTTCGTCAAATTTAACCGTTTTATAGGGATTGAACCCGCGGTTGTTCGATAATAATTAACAATCATGACTACGTATTACGAACAAAGCATTGTGGTTTAAGGCACCATCAGGTAAAAGGAGGTATCGCATGTGCTGCCAACATCAGGCGTGTACTTGCGCTATTGGTTAATTAATTTAAAGTCGATAGCGCACACGTTTCAGGTTTTAACACTATCAACACTCATTATAGTAGCTTTACTTAGGAGCGATGTCTGGAAGAGATATGGTTATTTTATTATGTGCAAGACCGATCTTACAACTACGAGCAAACTCGAACTATTTTAACAAGTTACTGTCTAATGCATTACTAAAGCGGGATGTTTTGTCTTGGATAATTACAAGCAATTCCCCTTGCTACTTACTTCCTTTTAAAATGAGTTAACGGATGTCGATAATCCTTGTTAAAGACTTAATGTACTTAAATTACTAGATTCACTGAGTTTGCAACACTTGGAACGATTGATTCCAGATTCTAACACTTCACTTAAACTTATTAGTACTAAGTTCAAAAGGGGCACAAATAGATCAATCGCCAAGCGTTCCATCAAACATACATACCTACACAAATAATCAAGTCAAAAGGAGCCACCCATCTGAAATATTAATCAGATTTGCCACTTTTGTGTGGTAAGAGTTGCATTTATCTGCAGTCCTTTGTGTTGAAACAAGTTATTTCTTATTACGTGTATCTTTGTGATCCCGGTAAAGAATGTATCTTTTTTAATAAGGAACCAGGACGTCACCATCTAATTTGCATACATGACAGTCTGAACAGATATTTTCCACGGAATTGAATTTGTTTTCCTTTGTGTTCCTAAGTTGAGATAAGCGTTTCCAATATTAAAAATGGGATACTAGATAAAATATGTGTTGCAGATTGGCCTTAAGCTTGAGGAAGCAAAACTTAGATTAATAACCCGCGAGTTGTTGTTCTAATGTGGCGCAAATATGCCGGATATCCTGTCAAATAAATGAAGGTTTCTCTAAAATTAATTATAAACTTTATTTGGGCACCAGCAACGTCAATCAATTTTGAAACAATAACGTGGCTTCTAGATGAATCAGGCGCCATGTCTATTTGTCTTGTTTGCTAATTTAACAGATTTACATTCCGGCTCGTATCAATTCAGTCTAGACTCCGTTTGCTTTACGAAAACCATGCAAAGTCAACAAAGAACTCATTCCGAACGAATTCTGGCTTCGCTGTGGTGCAAATACGCAGGCGATTTTCATCGCCGATTCGGAAACTTTTTGTTTACCTTTACAAGAATCGAGAAATACGCAATTTGGAAATTAGTCCAAATCCGAAAGTCACATGCGAAACCCTAGGTTTCTCGTGTTTTTTACTTTCTTCGAAAGATTAAATTTATAACTTTGTGAATTTATTGTTTTAGATATTATCGTAGGTTCAAGATTTATTGCTGATAGATCCTAATTTGATATATGACTTAACTTTCAAGCGTAATATCGAGATTGATGAACTTGGGGGCTTGCAGGGATTTTCGCAGCACGCTATTCTCATCTTAAAATTAAATAAAAATATTTACTCAATACTAATTTATATTAATTTATTTTCAGATTTTCACTACGTCATCGCCAAGAAAAGGCGACAATGTAATGCACGGGAGCTATTCACAGTCCGGGGAACAAAAGAAGCTTACATCGAGGTTTTATGAGCTATAAACATGCTTTATCTTTATCAAAATGTATTCCACAGAAGGCATTTAACTACGATCCCTTCAAATGGCTGCACTTAGAAACCACTCAATTGATAACTTTGATGGGTCATTCACAATAAAATATTTTCCAATGACTGTCCTTAATTCCAAATCAGTGTAACAATAATACTATAAAAGATTCAGAATTTGTTTAACACAATCGCGCGCAGTAACGTTTCTCAAGTTTTCGAGCTTCCCAGTTATGAACTGGAAAGCAATCTAAATAAACTGCAGCTCATTAAAGTTGCACCGTGTTTACATCGCCCCAACTAAACAACAGCATTTCTCTCAGTCTAATTCCTGCGTATAGCTTACCTCCTCTTAATTCATTACTAATTAAGAATAAGTAGGTAGAAGTACGCTGAAAATAAATGGTTTGTTGTTGAGCTTCAAAACCTGCCTTCATAGGCAAAAAGTGGAAAACTTTACTCATAGAAACTTGAATACGCTTTTTAAAGTTTGATGATCCTGGAAAATTGTTCGGAAAATTTGCGCTGATTTCTAAAACAATTTTTTGCTGACATGCAATGTCTTGAGAAAGGCCTGCGGTCGTACACCTGTTGCACCTGTTTAGTCGCGGCTGTAAATAATCTATTAAAAGTTTTGCATGGGATGCCTATGTAATTTTAGGAGACTTTCAGTGCGTACATAATTTAGAAGGAAAAAGAGACTCATCAAACTTCAAACAACAAACTTGTTCTAACTAGTTAGCAACAACATCAGTTTGTGGAACAGATACAGACGCGTATTTATATGAATAAATTAAATTCTAATTAACTTAGAACTTGAGCCAAGTAATTCCAAAGTCAAGTGAAATAATTTAGGACCACAGCCATAAAGCGGAACAAAAGTTTATGCTTGTTATATTATTAATGTATTATTCCTAGTGTAATTAATATTCCCACTATTTAGTATTGTTTAGTAAGAAAGAAACAAATAAAAAACTTTGAGGTAATAGCATTTCTTCATTCAATTTGTAATAAAAATTATATGATGAGGCGAAGTCTAGTAAGAGCCAGTTTATATATTAATTTTACTATAGAACTACTTTAAACATTTAATAATTACAAGCTATTGGAGAAAAATTTTAAGTTCAAAAAAATAATAAAGTTCTTTTGTGAGGCTTTAAAACAGTGCCGCGAAAAGGCACAAGTTCTTGCAACTGAAATTTAATTCAGTAATAACTTAATTATGCCACTTAAGTGAAAATCCGAAACCATTAGCTGTAAAATATGCGTAAACAGTTTCCAAACCGGGCGGTATGAATGTTTAACAAGACTTAAAAGCCATCTGAAAAGCTTTCTGTGCTAATTTACGCACAGGTTAAAACCGACTCACCGAAAGCCCGACATTTGAACGAAAAGCTCCAGATTAAAAAGGCTTGTACTATAATCGAGCTTAAAATTAGGTGTAGTTGTATTTATTTTTGTACGTCCTTTGAACCTGCCTGAAGTGGATGTCAGATTGTTCTGCTCGACTTTAATCAACTTAAATTCTACGAGAATGAGGATTGAAGCAATGTACAAAGGACGTAAAGAGCAGACGCGTTTCAATTTCCTGATTCAGTTTAAGAAAAACGCATCTGACACGATAGTTATTTGGGGAAATATTTATCTTGGGAAAACTCGTGCTTAAGTGAGAGCAAATAGCGTAACGATATTGACAGGTGGGAGACAGATTTTTCTAGCATGCATACTTATCTCCAATATTGATGATCCGTGAAGCTTTGCATAGTCAACATAAAGTAACCCATTTCGGTACCCATCATCTATCACGATAAAAAATGCGTGTGTTGGTTGCCATTCATGTCAAATGTCGCTCTCATATAAGTTTGCACCGAAAAAGATAAATAAAATATTTCTTGAGAAAAACAACACTAAATGTGCCGTCAAAAAGATAAAAGTAAATTTATGCCCCGATCTTAAATTATTTCAACAATTCCATTTATTATATTTTGACTACGGCAAATTGGACGGAACGATGCACGGTGAGCCCTTCAAAAGCACAAACATTAATTAAGTGAAAGCTAACATATTATATAATTTGTCATAGAAAAAGCGAAATCAATTGATACATCAATTGACGTACAAAAAAAACAGCTCAAAAAGGCCATTTCGCCTTGAGTTGGTCCTTTGTTGCGTTGCCTCATTTCAGCCGCCCCAACTGTAAAATATTTGATTTATTTTTCATTTTCATCTTGATTGTGTCGTTTAATTCCGCAAAGTTAATGTCTAAGATATTTAAATTTCGATTTGAAAGTTTCATCTGAAGAATGCCGCAGGCCACAAATAAAGCCTTTTCTTTTCATTTATTTAAGAGAAAGTTGTTTTTTTTTTTGAGAAAAAGATTAGGGTTATTTCGTTGTAATTGGCGAAGACTGGCAAACCAAAAGTCTTGGCATCATTCATGTCGCTTACAGGCTCATACTACATCTGTAGCATAATGCCGTCGACAATGCCAAATAATTGGTTTAGGTTGTTTCTCTTTGAAATCTCGTCATTGTTTGCGATTTTACTTACCGAAGAGTGAAATTAAACTCTCGGCTGTAGGCAAAATTCATTCGTGTAGGGATTTTTCATTCACGACTCTGAGAATGATACCGACGTATGTTGTTTATAGATGGAAATTTTGGGCGCAGGTAATAACGTAAATCAGAAAAAATGGATGAGATCCAGGCAGAATAAAAAAGTGTCATCATAATACAAGTTGATTACATCCGCAGAACATATCATAAAGTTTATTATGGTCGTGAAGCTGATGATGGCTCATTATAAAATATTTATATGTTTTTTATAACAGCACCGGTGTTAGGAAAATCCATAATGTCCCTCCCTCTGCGTTAATTCGCCCGAAATTAAAATAATAATTTACACACCCTTCCTCGAAACCGCATCAAGGATTCTTCTGACTTGCAAGGACCCAAGAGAAATTTAAATCGAATTTTCTGTGAGCTAATGTAGTCTTGTCATCCCTTATCTGTGCGGTTTCGTTTTCCACCCCGGCATTGCCAGTCCTTATCGCAACATCTAGACCCGTGCACTCCGCCAATTACTATTCTTATTTAGATAAGCGATCTCGCGATTCTGCAAATTCCAAACGATGAATTACAAACACATTTCATAGACGCATGCCTCGACTTTAATTTCGTAAATTGCGATAGTATCAGGTCTTCAACAACAAAGCTCGTAGTAGAAGAAATAGTAGTAGAAGTTAGAATTAAACAAATGAGCAGAGACACTTGATCAGGGCCTTGTGGCATAGTAAACATCATTTCAGCAGATAGATAACCTACATTCAAATCCTGGTCATCATAACTGTACAGTGTGTCAATTTGAAAAGTTGCAATCGGCAATATCTCTAGAACTGAAAGTTACTGAGAATCACTCAAAACCGTTTCGGTAGTTCCTAAGGGGAATCAAAATGACATGGTAAGTAACACATCTCCACCCACCCTTGAATATTAATCAAAAAAAGAAAATTTAAAGTTTTCGTTTTTGAATAATTGGAAAACGGCTTTACCAATTAGGCTGTTGTATGACATTTTTGAAAAGCGCTTGTTATGAGTTTTCCAACAATGTATCACAAGTAGAATAGTGCCACTTAAAATTTTCAACTTGTGGTGCTGTGGCTTGAAGAGGGGGTGGAGGTGCGTCACTTACCATTTCATTTTGATTCTCCTTAGAAACCACCGAAACGGTTTTTGATTCTCAATAACTTTTTCAATTCTAGAGAAATTGCCGATTGCAACTTTTAAAATTGACACCATGTATATACTAAATACAGTTAGGTACGCAGTTGAAAGTAGTGATTGGCACAATCGAATGAATCTTAACGAATAGTATAACTATAGTTGTCTGTCATTCGAATTATTCGATAGTAGTAAATCCATTCATTCATAAAAAATCCTTCATTAAGAAGAAATGAATAAGAGCGCAATCCCAAATTATCGAATGAAATCATTTGTGTCTTTCTTACGTAGAGTTAGTTAATGTGTTTATCTCACTGTAATAATTCATACAAGCAAAGTTTGTAAGCTATAAAATTTTGCCAAGCACATGCGCGCATGAAAAAACTTGGGTTTTAAGAAATTGCTATTAAAAAAAACAATAAGGTCTAAATTTTTCGCCTTTCAGTCATTAACTGTCCTGTTTTTGAAAAAACTCTTTTTGCAGGCTCTGATGTCGCAGGTGTAGATAAATGATTTTGATTGAGTTATCGAATGATTTAAACTATCGAATGAATCATTCTACCACCATTTATTTGCTCAAACGATTGAATAAAATAAATGAATGGATTTTAATGGGCACATTCGATTGTGCTCAACACTAGTTGAAAGACCGTAAACTTATTGAAAAAAAATTGAATAAAAACATTTAAAGACCTTCATGTAAAACTCATAAAGTGTCAGACTTTTAATCCTTAGATATATATCAGAAATTGGAACATGAAACCTGCAAACATTCAAGAAAAAAAATAGAATTATAAAAAAATTCAATTACAATAGCAATTTGTTCATAGAAGAGTCATCCTTAAAGAGCGGAAATGTTGGAAATTGTCGGCCGGTTTATCCGAAAATATTTAAAACAAATTCCAGTAACATGCTTATATTAGTAATAGGGCTATTTACTAGTTGTGTAAGATGGGAACTCCGCAAAGGTTGAGTTAAGTTATGAAACTCATCTGCATACAAATCCTCCAACAATTGACTGAAATCCGGCATAAACAAATGCTGAAAGGGTTTATTGTTAATAATTCATTGGGATCTCTTTTAGCTGCTGCCTTTGATCAATTATTCAATGTTTCCACTAACTTTTCAAAGGCTTATTTGTTCATTCGCAAAATAATACGAAAGATGTGTACATATTCGAATGTGCTTCCTTTGTTTCATTCTCGAGTTTTTATCGTTGCAAAGTAGAATGCAGATACAGTGTTAACAGCGAAATGGTTTAAGTGTGTATTTTAACGCAATTTCCCTAGCGCCTTCAGACGAATTCTGACGTTTTCAGCAATCTGCGCTCAAACCATACGCGGGAGATAATATGAAGCAACAAAGCCATTTACCTCACAAGAGAGCTTTCTCGTGTACCTTATGAACGGGCGATGGTTATATTAGTGGCGTTTAGAAATTGATTTTTTGAAATATCCTGATCACAAACAACTTCCGCTACTTAATCGAAAGAAACGCGCGTTTCAGGATTGTTTTTCCGACAATTTACAAGAAAAACCATTTCAGATAACGTAAAAAAGTTAGATAATTTGGCATAAACAGAAAAACTTTATAACTGCTTACTGGTTTTCTAGAAAATTAAAAACGTGACTGCTTTTAAATAATTTAACCTAGTTAAAAATAAAAATACAAATCAACGATTCTCGTTAAAGCAAATAAATAAATAATCATTCAAATCCAAGCAAACAAAACAATTAATGAAGCGAGTTTTTAGCGAGTAAATAATAGAAAAGCTTTACGATGTTCCCTGAAATTAATAAGTAATTTAATTGCAGCACTGTCCCAGGGAAGATTTATTTAAATCGTTGAAAGGCGTATTTTATCTGAATCAGACTGGAAGTGGTCGCAAGGGTTACTGCTGAATATTTAAAACCGTTTTGTTCAAAACTACCAACATCACAATAAAAATATGCAAACAGATGCGTAAAAGTTTAAGGTTATAGGGAAAGCTAGCTGGAATTGATTAAATTTCCGCCACGGTAAACGGGGCTCTTTGAGACACCAATTTTAACTAAATTAAAATGTTTTACAAATTTACGACACGCCTGTTTCATTATTTACCCAAGCTTTAACCTAAAATAATTTTTAGTTTTTCACAAAGATTTCAATAAATTAATTATACAATCAACATTTATTATTTCGCGCCCGAAAATTCCAATTTCACATTTTAACGTATTATTTACGTAAATTTGACAGTGACGGATTATCCTAACTATGTATTTCCCATTCGTATTAGAACACCGCTTTATTTTTACACTGTCAGAAATTTAATTTTGATCGTAGTGTTGAAAATAGCCATGTGTACGAAGTCTTAATATTCTTCTTAAAGGATAACTTATTTTTCCAGAAAATTGTGGAATTTTTCAGCACCTAACTATTAAATTCGTTTTTCTTCTTTACTAATATTCCAGTTCTCTTACCTCACTGCTTGAGGTAAACGCTACTGATATGGAAAACGATCCGATGCTCTTAGGAATAAAGTGCTTTGCAGCGTGCTTTATTTTTAATTTGAATACATTTTTGTAAAGCAGTGATATCCTTGGTGTTTATTTTGTACCGTAATCTAAGTCCGAAATAAAACCGTTGTGTTTCGCAGAAGCCTATCCTTGATGTATTATAAACACGTAACGTTGGAAGCAATAGCATCACTTTGCGTCGATTCTTCGAGTTGATTAATGAGAAAACAGTATTGAAGGGTTAACGGCGTCAAAAAAGACGGATGATGCACCACCAGCTGACAGTCCAGAGAGAGAAAAGTGTGCTTTTTTTTTCCTATTGACTTTTTGCGAAAGATGTTTACTCGCTTTATTACATTAACTACGAGTAACAAAGATGTGGTTAATTATTTAATGTGTTAGAACTGGGACAGAAAAACAAAATAAAAAGACGAATTGCATTTACATGTTAAAAGCTGTGGCAGAGAAACTCGACAATGTTGAAGTAAGTGCATGTCATTTCCAGTCGGGTATGATGTCGCCTGTGGGACAGAAACGTGAAATTTACCGTCATTATAGACTGCTGTTGGTAATGTTGCAATGTTGTCTTCACTTTTCATAGAGATTGGTGGATATGAGTTCGTAACAAAGTTGACGAGACGGCCAAATGGGACTTATTCCTGATTTTATTCGAACTTATTAGTGCAAGATTGCCTGCTAACGTTTAGCATTATTCGTTTAATAAAGTTTTAATAATTCAGGTGACAATTATACAAGTTACATGAGGACGCATAATTGTTCGTGTTCACACAATGCTAATGTCACCACTTAATTTGTCTTAATGCATTCACTAGTAGACGTGTCGCATTAAGTCCTAATTGTCACTTGACGATGTGCATAGATAATGACTTCCTCCTAAACCTCAAATTTATACCCAACGTCTGTATATGTTACTCAATTGAAATCTTAAACGAAAATAGTTGTGGTTATCATCCCGGCGCATCCACCATTTTTCTAAGTTCCATAAAACAAGTTTATGTCTGCTGACAATTGTGGCGCCTTGGGACTTTCCTCAAACAGCGGATTTTGTGTCGTAACCAAACATATCGGAAATGTGAGTTTTCGCATGGGTAACGGATGCACAATGCACCCCGAAGACAGTTTAAATACAAAGTGGAAGGCTGAACAGAAGACAAGCCATTTGAGGTTCGAAAACCCTTTTGTCGCAGATAATGTGAGATTCAAAAGTAATTTCAATTACTGTTTCTAAGTCAAGTTCCACACCAATGATAAGTTTCGCCTTATCTAGTTTACAACAAAATTTTGACGATGTAAGGTGAAGCTGATGGGGACGCAACTCGCTACAAACTTTGACCTTTCAGTGTCCATTAGACAGAAGAGTAACTTTACACACTTGCTTTTCTCTTAGGCGGCTTAGATCTGTGGGAAACTGATCAAATGGTATTTGTGCTCGTTCGGTTTTACGTTCTTCTTCGAACATTTCTCAAGACCCTCCTTTTTCAAACCAAATGATCATTTTCAAACAACTTTCATACTTACCTACACCCACTAACTTATTTATAGAACTTGAGAAAACCTCAAGAAAATTTCTCAAGAAATGTCTCCCATTTCCTGTAAAATATCACAACTAATTCAGTGAGTGCACTCAATTTTGCGAAATTTTTAATTAAGGCACTCGGAACACGTTATTTGAAACAATTATTTTTCCACTCCACATTTACATTTTTCACAATGTTCTTTTTTGTCCATTCATTGCTCTCCACTTCATTCTTGGTACATTAAAATATGCAAGGCATTTATTTTCATATTTTAATATGAAAAATGGACCACTGTGCAGCAAAACCGCCAAAAGAACAATAGTACTCCACTAACAAGAAAATTATAAATTTAAAAATATAATTTCAATCAATTTTGTGTAAAAGATTTAAGATGTAATAAAATTCACAGGAGAAGTCCTCGAGATAATCAATTTTCAGACATTAAACGAATTTCGCAAGTTACCATTTTTACGAAATTAAAACGAAATTATTATTCACGTCAGATTTTTAAAGCCTGAAGTTTGCGCGATTTCTGAATATTTTACTGAAAATCACTTATCTCTGTCAATGACAAAGTGGACCCTGTTAAGTTGAAACTTGTTTAGTAATTATCTTTTAATAATCAATAATTAGAGCTGTCAGTCTGAGGTCTAGGCAGACCAAAGTTGGCGCTTTTGCAATGCAAATAGGATCTTTTAGCATGAATATTCAAGCTGGAGAAAATTATTCGAAATTTTACATATTTTAAGCCATTTGTAACACATTATTATACCATTTTAAAAAATTCCTTATGAACAAACATTAAATGGTTGCCAATTTAGCCGCGTTAGCTGAAAAAATGTAATCACAACCTGGTTCGCAAATTAAAACTGAAATAATGAAACCCAAATGACGACAGTGATTAATGTTTATTGCACTATTGGTTGCATTATTGCGTAATATTTTAGGTTAGGTGCAGTTTATGAGGGGCTGTGGTATAAATTAATTATAAAGTTTAAATTCGTACTCCCCACATCTTCCGCTACAATTCCCTTTAAAAGCAGTGCAATAATTGAGATAAAAAATACTCTGCAATGAGACAAAACTACATACAACAAAGTTTGAAACTTTTGTAAAAGCACATAAACAGCTTAATATTGTATTTATTGACGTTCACTTTCAAGAATTCATTTTGAGAATTAAAAATTTTGTTTTTCATTTACGAAAAAAAAAAAAACATCATTCATTGCGATGACTGGAGTTACACGTCCGCAGATCTGTTCAATTTGACGAGTTCCAAGAAAGACGAAACAGGTTCCGCCTTGTTGGTTCGAAATAAAAATGCCGATAAGATCGAAGGCGTGTTTTTATTTTTGTTGCAATTTCTTGTGCTTAGCTTCGAGTCTGGTGTTAAGTAGACGACGTTCCACACTATGCCTTCACATGGAAATTTGTCGGAAACAGATTGTACTTTAAACGATTCGTTGTAATTATAATCGACAAAAAACCAAGCGCAACTAAATTGTAATTAAGACAACAATGTCAGCTGTAAATTTAATAACGAGTTGGAAGCCTGCTGGGCGGGACCGAGAGTCAAGTTTATGCAAGTTGTGAAGGCACAGAATACGAAAATCACTCGTAAGCATATTATTAAACAGTACCGGTCTTTAATTGGTCACAAGCCACGAGTTTTCTGCTAGTTTTCTCATGAAAAGGGGCAATTTTTCGTGATGTAGAAACGTTGTAGCTCCCAATTACTTCAACAGCAACTTGTTAGTAAATTGGATCGGTATAATCCGAAATTCCAAATGACGTCAAAGATTTTATGAATGCATCACCGGTCTTATTAGATGCTTCGAAAAGAAACCGCCACTCTTGGTTATTACGTATGGCGGCGGTGACGAAGAAATGCTCGGAACGAATGAATGAAGATGAAAGAAATTGGTGTTCGGTTAAGCACGTGATGTAGGAAAGTAGGCATTGGATGGGGTTTCTGCGGTTGCATCTTTCATTACAGAATTTTTTACACCGTAAAGTTAACCGCTCGGGAAATATAGAGGGCTCTCCAAACTTTCAAGCTGTTCTAATTTTTTCCCTTCATTGCCATTCGCAACCGAAATGAAATTTTTACATTCTAATTACGAAATGCAAGATAAACAAGTCATGTTTGAGATCGATTGTACTGTTGCACTTTAGATTAAATAGTTTGTCAAAATAAGGTTCCTAGCCACTCGGTCGTAAATAAGTGATGAGATAGCTTAACTGATAAAGACAAAATCAAGATTCCGGACGCGGAACTAAGAAATATGTCTCTCAATTTCAAAATTATAAATTCAAATTCAAATTCAGCTCATCCAAAACATCATCATATTTATTAGACAAAATTCCAGTGCCAAGAGTAAAAATGTAGAAGAAAATATGTTGCAAAAACGTTCTCATGCAAACAAAGAAGATTCAGACTTATAGATTCCAAATTTACAACGTTCTCCTTAGTTAAATTCTTGTTATAAATAAAGTGTGTAGTTAAATATATACCTACTAATAAAAACTTCCGCTTTTAAAAGCTTTCAATTTTAGTTTAATGTTAAAGTAGTTATTAACTTGGCGTACTTGAAAACTAAAAGCTGCGAATTTTACTGCGGATGTGTAAAATGCATCTCCTTGTCGATGATGTAAGTTTCCTAAGCTGTAAAATGTGTTTATCTGCAATGCAGCTTGGGGAAATTCGGTTTGAATCCACAATAACATTTTTCTTATCGATTAGGCACATTGTAAACAGCTTTTGGCGAATCAAGAGGGAATATTTACACCGCGAGATATCATTCACAGGTGTATCCAAATCTATATTCTCTAGTAGTAAAGGCGTTAACGTTAGAAGAATAAAGTAAGAGTATACTCTAAAAATCCAGTAAAAGCTTGTATACAGGTGTTGGTCGAGCTGCTGGAAAAGTTTTAACAACTTTCTCGCTAAATAATGTTTCTTTCTTACATTACCCAATAAATTATGAATAGAAATGAGCATGATTATGTGCATAATGGCCTTGAAATGATCAAATATCCTCCTGAAAGCGCAATAATTCAATTGAATTGGTCGGAGCATAAAAATATCATAGAATTGCCGACTAAGATATTCAAAGGAAAATAGCAGAAGCTCTGTAGCACACTATACGTAGGTAAACATCAAAGGAAAGTGAAACATAAAGAGAATAATAAATTCGAAAACGTACACCAAAGAGACAAGACAAAAACGAAACAAACCGTCATGGAATAACAATCAGTTGCGAAAATCTTTAAATTGCCTAGTGACGTAATAAAAATGACGAAAAATAAAATGTGTTGGACGTTCAAAATTAGTTTATCTGTTTTATTGGATCTAGCGACAGAATACTCAATTTTCTGACTTTTTTATAAAGTTACAAATGTGCCAACTTCGACAACTAATTTAAAAGTGCCATACGAAATAAACATATATTTCTTCAACTAGTAAACACTAAACAAATGACTAACTGAATAAAGTTTTGTTTTGTTTTTAAACTACTTGTGTCAGATGCAGCAGCATATTGAATGTTGGTGCGAAATTTTTGTTTGGTCGCGGATGCCTGCTGTTTAGGGACTATAGTGTAATTTGGGAATCGGCCAACTGCATTTGTTATCTCTCTTTAATGTTCAGACGGGTTGATATAGTGTCCTGAAACTTCATGAAAATATTAAATGTGGCATGAGAACGTCTTTATTCATCTGGAAGTTATATTCCAAAAAAAACTCAAATCAAAATAAATTAAAATTTAATACAAAGATTAATAAGTTAGTCGTCAAGACTAATCGAATATTCGTTTCGTCCTATTGTTGAAGGATAACGAATTTGGAGTGGTTTACGCTCGCGAGTCGTTTTGTTTATTCAAATGAAGATAATATAATTATCATTAAAAATAACAACAAAGTATAATTTAATTTGTGCATTCCTTCTCACTTTCCGCTTCCGCCTTGTCTTCGTCTTGGTATTGATTTTTATCCCGACGAACCGCAAATACAGCCGTACCTGAAAACATTGGCTTTTTCAGCAGTTTCAGGCCCCTTTTTGTATGAAGAAGTTTCAGTAGAATTGACTGTAGTCGGGGGCGTGAACCTCCTTAAGAAACGATATCGCAAAAGATGGCAACATTTTTCATAATTTTGGCTTTCTACCGGTAACAGCTGAGCAAAGATATAGCTTTATAATAACAGTACTAAGTATTCGTTCCTTAGTAAGGTATATCATAATAGTACGGTCTACCAAATATTATACTTACTTATAATTTATATCCGTAACTGCAATAGAAGAGATAAGTCGTTAACTGCGGGGGGCCTAATCTCTAAGTAGGCAAGTAGGGCGGAATTTAATATTTTACCCGAGTTTAAAATTTAACCATCGATGGCCGATTTTATGAAGTATTTTATTTATCTTACTTTGCGAAAATACTTAATTAACAAGGTTGCGCTTCGCTTACCTTGGTCTGCAACGCTGTATTGGCCCTTTGAGCCATTTCATATTGCGGCCCTGTGTGTTCCCGTTTTGTAATTATTGTTTGTTGCTTATTAAATTGAAAAGAATTTTTTTTTCTTCAATGGACAATCTAATCTAATTCTTCAGTTGTGGTTAACGCGCACCCGAGTAGTGCTCACGTGGGCTGCGCCTCCGATGGGCCTTGCGGGGCTCCGCCTCCGATAGGGCTTATGGGGGCTGCGCCCCCGATAGGTCACACGAGGGCTACCTCCCCAATCAGGGCTCCCAGGGGCTGTGTCCCTAAGTGGGGATAAGGGGGATGCACCCCCGATGGGGCTTACGGAGGCTGCGCCCCCGAATTCCGTTTACGGGTGCTGCGTCCCTGATGGAGGATGCGCCCCCCAAGTGGGGCTCACGGGGGCTGCGCACCCAATGGGGCTCACTCGATTCAAGATTAACGTACCACGGCGCCCACTCTTACATTAACCGGTCTCTGATGCAATGCCCTGTTGGTTAGAGATGTGAATATGCTGTCATAATCTCACTTTTCCAGAATTTTAGTGATAACAGGTGTTTCCGTCAACCGATCGGCTCCAAAATCAATAGAGTTCATAAGGCGGCCGAGGGACACATACTGGCCAAGTTTCATAAAAAACAAATGATCATTATCACGGTTCGCAGAAATACCGGACAGACAGACAAAAATTTTACTTTTTTTTTGAGGTAGAATCTTTATATGGCATTTTTCTCTGGAGCCCGAGTTCTGGCGCAGCCTGTATATGCAGCGTTTAAGAGAAAAATATGCAAATTGCGAATAATAATTCGTAGGAATATTTTTTTTATTTAGGATTTGCACAAAACACATCAAAGCAATGCGAATAAGCCAATTAAAAAAAATGCATATTTTGCATATTTTTAAGTTTTTGGGAGTTCTTTCAAATTTCCATATTTAGCGCATAAAGTTGCATATTTTGAGTGTTTGCAACGGGCATTTGATAATTTTGGCATCGTATAAATTCTGAGAAAGTAACTGGAGGTTTATTGCTTTATCAGACTATAGCGTTACTCCTGCCTTTTCAGAATTCAGTAATTTAGCTTTACTCAGATTTTATTAAAGCAAACAGACTGAACCTGTAGTTGTAGTCACTCGCTAGGATACATGGTTGGAGGCAATTTTTTTTATGCCGACCATTACCACAATGTTAAAAATATTACTTCAGATTTTCTGAATCAAAAATAAAATTTAAAAATTTATTTGATAAAAGATAAATAAGAGAACATTTTGCATTTATTAAGGCAAGTTATACGTTTTTAAGTAAGCATATTACTCCAACAGAAACTAGCCAAATGTTCCTTTCTGAGGGAATTAATATTGTGAATATAAGTGAAACACGGGATATTAGCGGATTATCGTCAAAAGTTTACAACAGAAAATTTATAAAAGCATGCCATTCGATGACAACTAATAGTTGTTACTAGTTGATAATTATCTACTTATCTATAGATAGTTTATAGCATAATTTGCAATGTACATAAATTAAAAATTTTGTGTTATATTTCTATTTCTTATGTGTTAATAAGTCATTTAAATATTATGTTTTTTTAAGTGCTTGCAATTTTCCATTATTTTTACATCCCAAAAATTCTGCATATTTAAGCATATTTAGTGAAAAACTGCATATTTTTCTCTTAAACACTGCATACGAGTTAACAGGGTGTGTCAGAACTCGCGCCACAGAGACAAATTTCAAGTAAGATAAGATAACAGGAATATGGAAAAAATGTTTTTGTACTCATTGCTTGGAAAGTGAATTTTTCCATTTATTCTCGATGCATGGAAAAACGTTTTTCCCGCACCGCGCTATTTTTTACTTTGCAACAAGAACTAGGGGAAATCGCGTTGTACGGTTGGTATTTTGGTACGTTTTTACATAGCTTAATCGGCTTTTTTTGAGGCAGCAAGCCAAGTTTTGCGTTGGTTACTGCTTTTTTAACTTCTGGCGGCGTCAAAATTTCGTCAGAACTCATTTTCACAGAAATAAACTTGAAAAATTACAAAAGAAAATGACGCTAGTGTTTCAAATTTTGTTTGCATAAAACCATAGTAACGGACAGGGCCACCAACCCACCAAATAGTATTTTACTAAATGATGTTAAATTATCTTTTTTTCAAAATAATTTTGAGTTATTCGTTACAAAAAACCTTGTATCTAATTCTTTCTGAAAGAATTTTCCCGCATTCGCATTAAACAAAGTGCTCATGCGGGAAAATTATCTTTCCGAACTCGTTAGGTAAATAACTATTAAAAAATTATCTGCCAAAAAAATTTGACATTTGATATTTTTTTATGTATATTTAATGATACTGATAATATTGTTTTTTTATAATTATTTAGTAAAGGTACAATAAAAGTTACAAATAACAAATAACAACAGAGTTACAGTTTAGGAGACAGCTTCCTTGTTTCCTCTTCTAATAGCCTGTAGCAAAAAAGCTTGGAAAATTATTTTTCATACAGAAATAATAAATAGAGTCAAAGTGCAAAATTTAAACTCTTATAACTTCGAAATTTTTATAAATTGAATTTTTTTAACATTTTTTCCATGTTTCTGGTATCGTACGATCGTACAACCTTACATGGCGCGAGTTCTGGCGTACCTGTATATGCGCATATTTTCAGTAATTTTACTGCATGAAAATCCGAACTCTACTAACAACTTTCCCAACTCTTGTTCCTGGAAAGTCATCATTTTACCTGAAGAAATCCTTAGTAAACATTCCACAGAGACGGGAGGGGGGCAAAATTTCCATGTCCATCCTTCAGTGACATTTTAACTTTCTGAGTGGTCGAAAGAGTCCTCAAAATGTGTTTCATGTTAATTGTGTTGACAATATCAGTTTTGAGCATCGTCGAAAACGCACCGTTGACCCGTTGGGAAAAAAACTCCATATGTGAGGAACTCCCAATGTTAATTCTTGGAAACATTCTCGGAGGTGCATTTAACCCGCGTTATATGAGCATCGACCGTCCCATCGAAGAGAAGCCTCAAATAGGGGGCAAACGTGGAGTTTCCTTCGCAGAGGACTTTTACGTAGACAACGATTTCATCGAGCAACTGGACGACAAACCGGCGTGGGATGTTACAAATCTCGTAGTTGTCTCGAAGAAAAAATACGGATTGCATCACAGCAAGAGAGGTGTTGACTATTTGCAATAGTGGCATTGCAAGTCGAAAATTGAGTGGAAGGATTTAGGGCCGGATTATTTTCCGAGATATTTGAAATCGGTGGTGTGTTTGAGTGAGAATTGTTGGTTTGGGTGGTATAAGTGTAAACCGAGATCTTTTTGGGTTAATTTGTTGCGACGGAAAAAGGGGTTTTGTGCCAAAGGGGGTAAAAGTATTTATAAGGTGGGAGTGTCGGGCTTATCGAACGATTTGAAAGAGATGTGGGTCTGGGAGGAAAGGGCTGTCAATTTTTGTTGTGACCAGAATATAAATATTTATATTTTTCTTTGACGTACCTATTCGTATTTATTTTTAATTATTTTACTTATTAATTATATATTTCCATAATAATACAAAAGCGAAATTGCACCTATTGTTAAAAATTGTAAAATAACTATGTTATTTTTACTAAAATTTTGAATAAAGATCTGTATTTGTAAATTAAATAAAGCATTAATAATATTTCATAGAAATCTTTTTTATTTATTATTTCAAATAATTACAGTTAGGAGATAGTGAATTGATGTAATTTTTTTTTTTAATTACACATGTTAAAAATACTTAAAAATAAAAATTCTTGCTTCAGAAATTCATATTTTTTTCAATTAAAAACGCGAGTAATGCACATTTTCTAATTTATGATAATCTGTGTCCATAACTAGAGATTTATAAGTCAACTTTTAATCCTATTTGTTTACAAATATTTGGAATAATTTA
Organism: Tribolium madens; assembly: GCF_015345945.1. NCBI lineage: Eukaryota > Metazoa > Arthropoda > Insecta > Coleoptera > Tenebrionidae > Tribolium > Tribolium madens. Next base: position 2,176,431 of record NW_025401006.1, read on the forward strand.
AGGTGTAATAAAATTTTAAGGTTGAGTTCAGGTAGAAGTTGGTTGAGAGAATAAGTAAACAGGTAAATTCCTGTAGGTTTCCTGTTTATTTTTGTGATGTTATTATTACATAAAAACACATTAAAAAGTTTCTTGTGTGCGAAAATTGTTTTAAAAAAAAGCAATTTAAAAAATAGCAACTTTCGTAATTATTTCAATTATCAAATTGGCTACATCAAATAGTATTTTTCTACTATTATCTTCTTGGTTGATTCTTTAAAATTGCGAGAATACACTAGTGTTCAAGTTGTCACAGAATGCACAATCTCGAAATTTTTTGGATAAATGTGTTCAAATTGTTGTAGAAAAAGTGTAGTATGGAACTATTTTAGAATGGCATATTGCTCCCTCGTGTAGTCGTCACACTTGTCTTCGGCTCGTGAGATGAATTTTTCCACTTGTACGGAATATGCTATATTTTAAACTGGCTATACAAAATATACTATTCTATTTAGGAGGTCCCACGAGTAAGACTCAACAATTCTTTGAAGCAACCAACATTACGTTAAAGATAACGTAGAAATTAAAATATTTAGTTTTAATTAACTAAACATAGTGACCGTACATATTTTCATTTTTTACAAATTCAAATCTCTTCAACAACTGCAGCTTTATTTGCAACCGATGTTGCTACTCTCCTATTTCTTTAAATTGGAGGCCGTGTTTTTCGCATTTGACGTTTGTATCGCTCGTAGCCTGTCTATACAGGGCTCCGGTCTTCTGTAGCTCAGCTATTACTTAAGTTAGAATTTTGATATTTTATAAACTTTATTTATATTCTAGGGCGCATTTCAGGAAAATATTTATTATACAGGATGTGCAAAAAAATGTGACGTGTACTTATCTATAGATAGTTTATAGCATAACTTGCAATATATGTACATGAATTCAAATTTTTGTGTTATAAGTATTTCTATTTCTTATGAGAAATAAATTAATTAAATTGTAATGTGTTTTCTTTTACTATTTACTTATTTAAACCGGGCGCCACCAACTTTTTCCTAAAAGTTGGAAAAGAACTATTTGAAGATGTTCTCCAGGTTTACACTACATAAGAATGCCTTTCCGGCCAGCTTTTATACAGTGGAGAGGAATGGGGAGGTTCGATTGAATTAAACACAGGTGATTGAAAAGAGAAATTTATTTAGTAGCCATAACAACAGTAACAACAGATAAAATAACAAACTTTACAAAACAAATTCTAACTTGGACCTAGTGAACCCTAGCCCTTGGAGAAGAGGTCCTCCGCGGGTAATTTTGAGGGGAGAAGTCCCGTCGGTTACTTTTCCTGAAGAGGTCCAGGAAATTATACCACCTGGAAACTGTCCCAGATGTTAAGCCCTTACCACGGAAGGGATCCCGTGGCCCGTGTTCAGAGGTGAACTCGGCTCCCAGAAACTGTCCTGGGGCAGGTGTGGTTTAAGGACGGAAGAAGGTCCCGTCGACCGTATTCTTTGAAGATGTCCAAAGAGTACAATCCTTCAGAAGCATTCCTGAAGTTATTCCACCAAGAGAGGTCCTGGTTATTTCGTCCGAAGAGGTCCGGAAGGAGACTCAAGTGAATCTGCCGGTGTGGCGGCCCGTTCTCCTTTATATACCCTTTGAAGTCAGCATTTCCATAGCAACAAAACAAACACTTTGTTCCCACTTTTGATCCATTTATCTGGGCGTACCTCTCATTGGTCTATTTTTGGCGGTTCTTTTAAATAAAACACAGACACACCATAACGTTTATTCAATGAATTCTTTACACTTTTTAATTGACTAATTGTTTGGAAAATATGCTACACATATTTCTAATACCAAATACTAAATCTAAAATTTTATTACAAAATATTTTGTTTTTTTTTTTGAGTTCTTGCAATTTTCAATTATTTTTACAAACCAAAAATTCTGCACATTCAGCATATTCAGTGAAAAATTGCATATTTTTTGAATATTTTCCTTTTAAACGCTGCATATAAATGCGCATATTTTCAGTAATTTTACTGCATGAAAATCCGAACTCTATTTATAAGTAAACCTCCCGTAAGAGTATTTTCTTTAAATCCTATTTGGTCCGTATTTTCTCAAATACTCTGATAAGGCACTGTAGCATCTCGCCTTATAATAAAACTATGTCATATAAAATCGCCTTACAGTCCACTAAAAGCAAATTAAATATAAATCGGAATTATTTTTACAAACCTTCAACTTTATCGGTAGGATCGTTTGTTAAGTACTTTACAAGACTTACCGGAGTGTATAATTGCAAATATGGATTGGAATACTAATATCTTAGCCAACCCCAAACTTTATCTATAAGCATATAAAGTGCTCAAAAATTATATTTGGTAGCACTGGAGTGGAACAGAAATGGCGACTTGTCTGATTATCCTAATCCCTGGTCCCCGTCCCATCGGAATACAGATAGGCCAATCCTCCAACTTTTCCTATTAAGAAGAACTCGTGCTTCTACATACATATCAAAACATTTGCATTATTGGATTTTATTTCCATTCCTCGATTTTTCTTTTAGATACCTGTCAACGTCGATTTTTTCCCTTTGCAACACCATGCAGCCAGCAATCATAAACTGCGTCTAATTTGTAATTAAAGTAAACACGAAAAACGAGAGAGAAACTTAAATTACACAACTTCTTTTAATCTTAACTTTGCTACTCCCACATTAAAACATTAGCAAAGAAGCTTAAAGCTCAGTTAAGTCAAGCATGAATTCGTCTTCTTTCAAACGAAATCGAGAAAAAGTACTCTTCACAACATGTAAATACGCTCCTTTTCAAAACACAAATTTTGAATTCATGTGTTAAGAGTTAATAAAGAGGTTTAGTCGAGTATAAAAAACGTAAACTTAATCTCTGAGTCTATACACTTTTCTGTTTAACGAAATCTTAAAAAAGTAAACAGCGAGAGTATTATGCAAAATTGTTGGCCATAACAAGAATTACATCATTCAGGAAAATAGTCGGTCGCATTGTTGTTGTACAATGGTTCTTGAGTTTGCCGACATCAGATAAGAACATTTTAGTAAAAGTCTCATTGTATCCTGGATCATAACTATAATCGAATATTTTTATAATCAAAAGCCACCGTGCTCTGAACGGAAATAAAGATCGTACGATAAACTTATAAATGTAAGACACTCTTGAGAAATCTTGTACTAGTTGATTAGTTTAATAATAATGAAACAAATAGGTAAGTAAACGTCTGATGATTTTGTACTCTTTGGTTGAGTCGAGCTCGAAATATTCGGCGTTTTCGCAAAACTACAAACAAAGTTTTAATATTTCCCAAGCGTCTAATTTTCTAACTCCACCCTGAAGGTTTGTACGTGAGTTGGTTGTTTCTCGTCTCTAATCTAAATGATCTCTTTTTGGAAAGAGAAGAGGTTATAACTTCCTTAAACACTTAAAAAATGAATTTAATCCGGGCCAAGTTTGTGAAAAAGGGCAAAAAGCGATAATTTTGACTTGAGAGATACTCCGGACCTACCACATAATAAATTTGAGAATTCCCGTTGCTTGAGCTACCACATTCCATATTTCGTCGGGAGACATTGCATTAAAGTAAAGCATGACGTGTGATGATACCGCGCCTATTCATCTTAACTAGGCTGGTATCTCAGAGCAGCCATAAACTTACATTAACCGTATAACAACGTCCATATTCTGTAGTCGGCAAAGATTTTAGCGTGCGTGTGCACATCCATTCGCATATCCAAGAAATATGGCTCGTATTATCGGAGTTAATAGGACCATTATGGAACAGGTAGTATCAATTTCAATTTGGAAACGCGCCCCCAGTTTTTCATCAATAGTCGCGGACTTGGTCGGAATACGCATAAAGATTTTATGAGCTATCCTTAAAGCCATTTCCAAGAGCTGATCTAAATGACGAACTTTATAGTATAACAAGGACGCGCGAGATGCCTAATAATGAATCAACCTCGCGACTTCATTAAATCGTGACACTCTCATAATAAGGGCATTTTTCAAACGAATTTGCACCACGGGACATACGTCGCTCTTGCATTCATATCTCCGGAAAATATACAGAGCGTCTCAATTTTTTAACACAATACCTTTCGTTTTTGTGGCTCACAAGCCACTTATACCTACGTGTGTCGGATAAGCAGCTGTGTGTTCTCAGCGTCTCTCCGGACGTACGCCACTGTATTTACATACTATAGAAGGCTTCCCTACTTCCTCATATTACAATAATACCATTTACATTCAGACAGTTCCATCTCCCGTTGAAAGAAGGCAAATATTTGTATAATGGAGTAGTTTCGGTACTTTCTCTTTACAGTTCATCTTCCAGATGTCTAATGAAAGATTTGCCTTGTTTTATTTGCTTCGGAAATAGTTTAATGTAATTAAGAAGTCTTATGTCGACGGAAATTACGTTTTCGATTCATGCTTTCGGTTTATTTATCAAATAAATGATTAAGATTCTAGATGCGTAATGGTCCAAGATCAGCCATATGTCAACAGCAATATTGGATTCGGAAGCAATTTAGCGATTCTGTAAAAGAAATCGGTCGTCTGAGAAATTCTATAGCTGCTTTGTTGTCACTTCACTTAGTGAATCAATCAATACTCTCCACAATCAGTTTCTTAAACAATCCCAATCCTTGCGGAAACGACGTGGACAATGACCACAAAATTATTAAGTCTATCAAAACATAAATAAACATTAAAAATGTATGAAAAAACAACCGGTTCCCTTGCCGTCTCACTTGTCATCTCCGACAGGATTTCTCCATATCAGCCTCGCACACTCAAACTGTTGTCTAACACTCCGAATCACCCATACATCGCATTTATATCACACACTCCAATGCTTTGACATCTTTCGTTTCACACACACATATTGGCTCGTAGACCTAAATTAACACCAAACTTGCTCAAATTACATTTTGAAGCAAACTTGGAACTAAATCCCACTTTTAAAAATTACAAGGTACAAAAACAGACGTCAGAATGGAGATAAGTTGCAAACACTTTTAAACAATCTGTGCCACAATTAAATGAACAACAGGAGATAAATCAAGAAAGGCACAATTAAAGTTTAACAAAGTTATGACAATCTCAACACTTTAATGTGGTTTAGAAAGTCGGATGATATCTGAAAACGACGACACCAGAATACAGATTGTTCAAAGTTGCTCACATCATTATAAGAAACAAGAGGTAGACTTCAAAAACATGTTGTTTTTAATAACAGCATATTTTAACCATCCAATTTATTTTCCAATTTACAGTTAGAATTTTTCTATTAGATTTTTTTGTGGAATTAGACACTATTGGTAAATTCCATTCGATGTTTCTTACCAATAAAATTAAAATGACGGTCAGAATATTTTTGCTCGGCTTAGTTCTCATGATGCTTTAAAATGCATAGCCGGAATACTTGAGAGATTTGAGTCGAAAACCGATTTCAGTTCAGATTGAAATCGTTTTATTTTAAGAGTTAAAGGCAAAGTTTCAGATTTGCCCTCCAAACCCGAATATACTGCATATAAAACATAAATGGCAACATAAAAATTTACGTATACGTTCTATATTAAATTAAAGAAGTACATTTGCTCCAGCTTTTTGAATAAGTTACATTGTTTCAATCTTGATAGAACTGTTTTTCATGTTGCTGTAAAACTAATAATACATTTAGAAATTTCACAATTGGAAATGAAATTTGTGGTAGTACTTGAAATATTTTATGGCCGTTGATTGTTCGTAGAGTCTGAATTTATAATGGAGCTCCAATACATTTTTCTATTAGGTACGTTTCGTTCAAATGATGTAATGAATGTTTTATTCGGTACGTCATTTGTGTTGCCAGCTAAAGAGTTATAAAATAGGAGGCCGATTAAAATTAATGGTTTAATTGAAAAGCACATTAATTATAAACAAGCAATTATTTCTCTTTTGAGGCGTCGGTGTTGAACAGAAGCCGAGTTCTGGATACAGGGCATAAATAGAAAACAGTTCAAAATGAATTTGTAGAATTAAACAAATTTAAATTTAAATAATTAAATTCATAATATAACTGATTGCTGTAAGCATCTTTTGCTTCTCTAGTTTATCATTTTCCAAGTATCATAAAACCGGCTATAAGTTCTCAGAAACCGGAAATAATTGTTAATAAAGTTCGTGATTTAGCGGAAAAAAGCCGGGATAAAAATTTGCAACAAATAACCTACGAGTCAAGTATGGATTTTCAGTTATCTGGCTAAAGCTTTTCAGCCGGTAATTGCGCGGCCCGTGTTCCAATTAAAGCGCTCCTCAAACAAAAATAGTAGCCAAAGCCATTGAAACATCGTACTTTATTACTCCATAAATAGTATCAGCACACGGTGTCGTTAAAAGAAGTTTTTCCCAAGAGGGCGCTAAGTTGTGGGTTCCTCGTCGGGCATAGATAACTACATTCATCCAAACCGTTCTTGGAGCAAAATGTGTCCTTACATCGTTGAATGAGATATGGCCAACTGTAATGTTTATGACTAGATAAAGGCCACCACGCAAATAAGCAGTCTAGCTATCGTAAAAGAAATTAAAAACTTTCCGCAAGAGGGAGACATTATTTACAATACTTTTCATCTTCTTACTTTTGAGCTGGAACAAAGCCACCGCTTTGAGCGTTCAGCGGTATAAATGTAATGGATTTTTAACTGAAAACGAAATACAGGGTCGCTAAAAAGTATGGATGCAGCTAAATATTTTCAGAACGGTTTAGCAGAGCACGTTGAAATTTGGGAATCAGTTTACCTATTTTTTGGTCAAAGTTCAGGCGGCAAAGAGCTAACGATAGATAAAAACATTTCCAAGGCTATTTTTTTTATTTTGTACTCAATGTTAAAGAGTGATTTTATCAACTAATTTTAGTAGATAAAGTGTCCTTTTATCGTCTAATGAAATAAAGTACCTAATTTTTTATCTACTGTTTACATTCAAGAAATTCTTGTAAGTGAATACAAAATAAAACGAAATATTGTACACGACGATATAGTATATTATGTAACTAGTGTTATAAACGCCACTTTAGACATGAGTTTTATTACGCACGAGCGAAGAGCAGCGGAGCGAGTGTTTAATTAAACGAATGTCTAGAGAAGTTTATACACGTGTTACATACTATACTTTTTCTACGATCACCACAAAAAGTTACTTAAATTAAAAATAAAAATAAATATTTGTACTTAATTTTAATTTAATTTGGTATTATAGTTTACCTTTGTAAATAGGTATTCCTTAGCAGGAGTAGACGATAAGAATTCTTTAATTTACTGTTTTCGACTTTTTAGATTTATAACCAACAAATTTACCCTTCAAGAACGCACACAATTTGGCATATTTGCTTATGTCAATATTGTTTTTTAGGTTAAGCGTCATCCGCAACATTCAGTAGATTGTCCACAAGGAAGACGGTTTCATCCTTTTCGAAAGATCATGAAAATATACAAGCAGCACATTCTCAGATAAAGAATTTATTTAATTTCTTGACGCCAATCTTGGAAAAGTTTATATGCACGTTCGTACTGACTTTTTGATTTTTCCGGCAGTAAACTAGTAGTTGCCGAGACCGCTGCGTCGGTAATCTCGGGTGGAGTGCATATTCTATTGAAAACATTATCTTCACTTTCATTGTCATTCATTTTTCACAAGCCGCAGACCCGTCGAAATGACAACTAAATGACAACTGACAGAAGGCACCTCGGTGAAGTTAGCAATAAGTAATATTTTTCTTGCTGGCAAAATTCATATTACAGTCGACCAAAAGTTTTCTGCTCGCTCCACAACGCGTTTCCCCCAGGATTTTCGTTTCGTGCAGCCAGATTCACACTCGAAAAATTATTAGAATTACAGAAAGCTAACTTCAGCCCGTGACTAATATGACAGTTGCTATTAGCAACGTGACTAATACGTATATAAGTCACAGATTGTCAAGATGTGTATAAAAGGTCACTTAGCGTCATGGAAACATATACGATAATCCGTGTTTTAGATGTGGGAGTAGAAAAAAGATTTTTTATTTACTCTTGAAAAAAGTCCACTCGTGACTTTGTCACTCGTAAACTTAACCTTTTCATTCGTAGATTAACAATTTCTTTATCGTCTTGTATAATAACTATAACTACGTTTTGTAATTGGTTCGATATCTTTTTTTAAATAAGGTATGCATGTGTTACATCACAGACCTCAGAAAAAAATGCTCCTCTTAAAAATATCAAATTTTACCCTGCTTGACACTAAAAATAATCAAGTTAGCTTTGTATCCCCAACAGAACAAATGGCGATAGAAGTTTGCTAAACATATGAGACGATGTAATTTAAATACTTTTAAGCGTATACCAAATTACAATAAGCTTTGATGAATAGTTTTTATAATATTTAACTGTATCCATACTTTTTAGCGACCCTGTATATTTAATCTGTCAAAAGGAATTCAATAATAAAGAAAAGATATAATCGCCAAATGTATCAGAGCACAAAATTTTCACGGAAAAAGTACGTAGAGTAAAGAAAACGTTTTGTTTAATTAAAAATTCGCTGCAAAAAAACCTCTAGATCAGGAAACGGATAAACATAATCACTAGTTCAAGTCATGTCCGGTTTGCTGTCAAGAAACAGATTAATTAGGAGAAAATGGGGATAAACCCCTTGTAGATAGCGAAATATATCGTCCAACCGACATTTTTTCAGCGTTTGGAGCAAATTCAGTAACTTTGCTGACTTTGGTGCCCTTGTTTCCGCAGAACTAATGGTAAATAAATTCACTTCTCCTACATTTGCGTCGATCAAGTTGTAAATTTCGGTCATCGATATAGGAAAGACAAGCACGTCGGGGTGGATCTATCCTAATTTACATGGTAGTTTGCTGAAATCCACACCCTCGCAAAGCGTCTTAGAAACTGCTTGAGTGTCGCAGAGTTTACCACAAAATTGCGTTGTAAATTTAACAACAGTTTTATTCACTGACTTGACACTTTCCAACAGAACGCCTACAGTCATTTTGGAAAATTATGGAGGTGTACATTGCTTTGATGGTAATTTTAATTGGTGACGGTCCTTTGATTAGAGCGGAAATTATTAAAAGGACACTAATTAATTTTGTTGAAAAACAGACTAATTTCGATAATGAAAACACGCATATTTTTTATCTGTCCTGACAAGCAATATCTATGAATAAATAGTGTGCTTTATTGAACATGAAATTGATAACCACAAAGCGCAGAGTCTAAATCAATCACTCATTTCGCTAGTAAATACTCCTAATGTAAATAATGCGGAAAATGAAATAGCATAACATTTAATCAGCCACAAACACGGTTGGAATATACACATTTAGCTATTAAATAAATTGTAAATAAATTATAGAGCAAAATATATTAGAAGCTACTGAAAGAATTGTTTGAGACTTTGATTACAAATTCTTGAAAAAGCAATAAGTGTGTGGTCGATTTTTCAGCAATGAAACAAAGAGATAATAGTTCAAGGATCGTGAAGTTTGTTTAGGAACAATGTGGGCACAAAGTAACAAGTTCCACTAATTAATTGCAAGTCGGCTTGTAATTATTAATTAGTCGGCATTGTAAAATACAATATTTTGTTGGTGCATTAATTACGTCAAAGAATTTATGGCAAACAGCGAGGTGTAATGAATGAATCAGTGTGTAATGTCGTTAAAGTTCACGCCATCACAAACATAATAAACGAATCCAGTTAACGGTTTAGAGTTGCCAGAAACTTTAATGTATGAAATCCCTATTCATGAGCAATAAATTTATGCGTATAATGTAATTAAACAGGCCGACTTAGTAATTACTGATCATAGTTCTGTTTTACATATTTAGGAGATGTTAAGGTCTAGGGTTTCGTCGAGGTTAAATGGAATCCATTGGGTCGGGTGTAAGGTGGACACAAAAGGGAGACATTATAAAGGTTACGGAATGTGGGTTGGAGGACATACGTCCAGCGGTTGACTCCAAATGGCTGGGAACCCCCCGGCAATGCGGTCAGAACACGCACTTCGAGATATGGGCTTCTGCCAGATATAACGAAATTTCGAACTGCACCAACCATATTAACACCAACATTTTAAAAATAAAAAGTAAAATTCAAATAAACCTCGTTTGTCCAGAAGAAGAAACGGAAAACTAAAAAACTACTAACAAGATAAAAATTCAGCAAAGGAAGCCCATTACAAACACAACACATAGTATTATCTTCTCTCTGTAAAAGTTTGTTATCAACTAATTTATTATTTACTTTTACTATTTATTATTAATTTAATTCAACTTTACGCTTACATCATTCAAGTTAGAATTTCTTGTTACTATTTTGTATATAAATATGTTGTAATTCCTTTAAAGCAAACTCTATTGAAGCGTAAAAAGCTAAGCGTCGACAAAAGTATAGGTAAATAAAGAAATAACAGCTAACTTATTATATTATTATCATATTCCTAAAAAAATTCTTTAAAATTGCAAAACGACTTTTCAATTAAAAGTGAAAGAAAAAAAGACAAAAGAAATAGGGCTACAACAAAATTTCCAGAACAGTTTTCATGTTTGATTACATTACAGTTGAAAATAATTTTCTGAAATGTGAATAGGAATTTAAACGAGAGTGCAGATAGTGATGAGTCATGAAGATAGATACTGCCAGATTGCTTTCAGAGGGGCAACTCATATTTATAAGACTGATAACTAGGATGACCCCCGATTTGTGATTTATAGGTGTCGAGGGATGCATAGATATACACACGACCACCCCTTATTTTATCTGCAATCTATAGTCAGGTCGTAAAGTCTGTGAAATTTTACGTAAGAAAAAGTTGGTTATTACATATTACGTTATTATATGATGTAATTTATACGTCTTAACGATAAACAAAAACTCACTGTTTTTGTTTTAGATAGATAAATTATTTGTTCTTTTCTTCAATATTAACACATTCGTTTGAGATAAAAATGTAAAAAAATGGCCACAAAGGCACCCCGGCCTGATATGTCAGTTCATCGTAATCTACGACTAAGGAATGGAAACCCCAATAAATTTCTAAGTGAAACGTAATCAAAATTTATATAATAGCCTGCTAGTGAATAATTTATGTATCGAGCCAAGTAGTCTTACAAATAAATCTAATCCCCTAATACTTTTAATATAACGATTAACAGCAATAAACACTAAATGCATGCAAACTGCAAAGATAAATATTTGCACTGGATAGTATACCTACTCAGTAGTTATTTCTCGGGGGCGATAAAAAGGGTTGTTTCGAATAAAGCCCTTTATTAGTTTGACAAAAAAAATATAAAATTGCCTTCTACTCGGTTTGATTACATAAATGTTTAATCGCAACAACACCCTCCAGACGCTTTTATTATATTACAACGGGGATCACTCCCTCAGTAATAGAATGCCGCCACAAGTAATAGCAATATTTAACATCGGACAATAAAGTTACCATGCATGAAATTGAAGCAATTGGTCTTATTGCCCTGTCCTTGTTAATTTAAAAAACTAGCACCCTCCCGAGCAGCAGTATAAATTTCATTAGAATTAATTCCACCATGATTTGCTAGTAGAAATCGACTTATTGCAATGCCAATGCAGCTGGTCCGTGACCAAATTTTCATTTTATTTGAAAAGATGTGGCACAGTCCTGACGACAGTTTAATTTCGCTGTAATACGTGCTAAAATAACTTATTGCGGTAATATTACAGATCGGGCAAAATAATAAAATGCAGACTTGGGCTTCCAGTGTTTTAATTCGTGTCTGTGGCCAGCAGTGTCCTGAATATTGAAATTTAAATGAGCACAATGCGTAAGAAGAAAATTAATGTTTTAATTAAAATATTTAATTACATCGAAAAACTAAACGCGTGCAGATTTTGTTTGTGGCACTTGATTAAAATAACAAGAGTTATTTTTCCAGTCAATTTGAGGTCGAGAATTCCATTAAATCCTTGACAATGCCCGAGAGACCGACAATTTTTGGTTTAGAAATCTTCCATTAAATGAGTAAGGCAAATCCAATTTAATTCTTTGATAGAATTTGCCTGGGAATTAAAACTCCCTAACGTTCCAAGCTCATTGCACTCTCTTCAAAATAAATTCTGGCAGGGTGGCAAAATAGAACTTAAAGTATTCTTAAAAGTTTCCGATATTTAAAGAAAGATCATCGAGGAGCATCATAAACTCCATCTTTAGTGACTCTAACTTTCCAGACCCACTCAAAGAATAAGTGCCATAAAGAGTCCTTAAGTTTTAAAGTGCTTTTCAATAAATTATTTAAACATGAAAATGTTTTAAATTATCGAAAAAAGCGGCTACCTGAAATTATCAAAGCCAAACCAAATCACGTAGTCAACATTACAGATTAACCTGTTTTACAGAATCCTTTTATTAATTCACCGACTGGATTCGTGGTTTGCCAATTTATGCGCTTGACAGGTCGGAAAAGAAAACGGATAAGATGCGTTTTTAGAATTCAGAGATTTACTGAGTCTTGCTAAATTTAATTATCCTTCCGCCACTAGAGTCGATAAGTCTTTGAATCAGCTTAAAATATTGAACAGAAAGTTAGTAACATAAGTAGTAGAAATACAAAGCAGAAGTCTCGCGAAAAATCCATTTTCGCTTGTTTCCCGTGGGAAATTCAAATATTTCAGTATTTTCAGGAGGTTACCTGATACACGGCCTTATGCAAGAATGATGGAAATACTGTATACAAGGGGGATGAAATTGTCACTATATTTTACACATTAGAATAGCAATATCAAAACTGTCTGCTCTGTATTTTCCTCAGAACGGCTCAAATAATCGACTAGCTTTTCCCATGTGAAATGTGTATCGAAAACCTATTTCTCAACGAAAGTGAAACACATTATTTTCGGCATTATTTTTTATCGGCAAATTCTCTTGCATGCGCCTTATAAGTTCATATCTTGAAAAAGGAGCCAGTTTCTTAAAAAATAAAATAAAACTAAAAAACTATTAAAAAATTATATTGCCAAAAACGTTTTACATTGCAAAGATTTTTTTTTATTTTCAAACTTATTATGTGCGTCTCAATGTTGTGCTTTGAAGCAACAATAATAGTGTTAGAAAGATTTATTCTCATACTTGATGCACACTTACTTTCTGAAATAATAATAACATAAACGCGTTCTCATGATGGCAATTTCAGTAACAGAATAATACAATGCAAACGTTGTAAAATCTTATACCGAAAGAAGTTAACAGTTACATTCTCTTGATCGTTCTCTAGGAAAATAAAAAAAAGCTAAAATTATTGTTCCACTAAAAATAAGAAAAATCAAAATACTTTGACTTTTGCATATCAAAACTTTAATTACCAATGTAGATTTTTGTTTTAAAAACGTTGTAGTTTAATAAGGCTCGTCCGGGTGTTATCAAACAATAAGCATCTGTTTTTGCTCATGTATTCTCTTGGAAAGAATTCCGAACAGTTTGTAAAACTTTGCTCGAAGTTGTGTTAGTTATTATGTCCCGCTGTGCGCAGTGCTAAAACAATAAATTTTTGGACAATGGTTTTATTATAGTTACATTTACTGCCGCCTAATAAAATTCACTTGACAATAAAATCAGTCCAAAAGAAATACGTTCGCGCACTTTTCCGTTACCAAATTATTTAATTTCCTGATATTTACGTATTTATTGAAACGCAATGTAATTTAATTTTTTGCTTTTCACGCTTTGTACATTCACGCCAATGGGATATTTCCGCAAATTTGATTGTTCACAGCAATTGAATTATTTAACGAACAACTGAACGAAATTCAGTTTGGTTTGCTTTCAATCACAGACACGGTCCGCTTGATTGAACGCAAGTGCTGGTGCAAAAACCGTCGGTGATAATTAATTTGGTGTTTTGGCTTCGACGGATGTGTGACCTGGCGGTTGTTTCATGAAACACGGTGTAGATACATCGACACCCCACTTCGACTTTCAATATTTTCTTTTGCTTTTTTATCCCATTGTCCGATATTTCCACAGGTTTTTCTAAATCAAAATTTAATTACCTTCCTACTTATCTCGCTTTGTGTGTACTTTTTCTGTTTCGTAGGTGAATTATTCTTAAATCTTTTATTTCGACTACTGTCTTTTGTTAGCAAACTGTTCCCCTACAGCCGTTAAACTAACACAATAGTGCAGCACCTTTGGCATCAAAAACACCTTTTAATAAATGCTGATTTAATATTTACAAAGTTGCAAACAAACAATCAGCTTGAATTGAAACTTAAACACTAAAATTTTTCTCGGTTTAACGTATTTCTGTTAAGCTTTTCAAGATAACTTGTGAGCAATATTACCCTTTATCCATTCAAAGCATCACAGTTTAAACTGGTTGTGGTCTTATCTTATTATCTGAGAGTAGCGAACTGTGTGTAATTTTGAAAGAGCACATTGCAGTGTAATCGCTAAATCATTAGCTGCTTATGGTGCATGTGAGAGTTGGGAAACCGTGTATTTGTTTTTTATTTTTAGTGGTTGTTGCAATTGTACAAAGAAGATAAAATGAGACAGGCGCCTTGTGTTTGTGTTGACTATAATAACGTGACAAGTTAAATCTTTCAGTCTTCTTAATTTTTAGTAGTCGCTTGAATTAGTGTATATCATTCCGACAAAACTGAATACTTGTTGCCAAGTTCTTTGGTAACGCCCGGGAACATAAATTATTTCATAAAAGACTGTCTAAGAGGAGAAACTTTGCGTTTAATCTCAAGTGCCCAAAGTGTCGTGTAAAGTAGTCCGCAACAATTTTACACATAGTTGTGACAAGTTTTACACGTAGTTTACAGTGGGATTGATCTTTGTTGACAAAAACGTGCGATTTAGAGCGCTTTGCATTCTCATTTAGAGCTTCAAACGTCTGCTCCTTTGCCGAAGGCTTATCTAATTTATTTTTGATGGCTTTTCAGATTTATCGGAGCGGTAGAATTAAATTCCATGTAACGTTTGAATCGCAAAATCTCACCGCCGTTTTTCTTTTTATTAAATTTTGTTTAACGAGAAATTACTCAAACAGTGTTCGTTAAAATTCTAGGCCTGTTGGTAATAAGGTTGCGTACATGAGAGCCTAATTAAAACTTTACGCCTAAATTGATTAATTGCAAAAGGCGACTTAAAAATAGACGTGTTTATTGCTTCAGTTGATTCCAGAAATTTTGACCGAGTTGCTATCATTAACTCAGGCTAAAGCTGACAGGACCAGGGAATTATCCTGTCCGTTTTAATCAGGATGTTCTGATGCGAAGACATTGGAGAGATGAAGCTTTTACTCCAGGGGACTGGAGCCGCTCCCAGGACATTAGACAGACACGGGGTCAACTACGCAGCCTCTTGATTCATTGCAACTGCCACTATTTTCTCTTCTTGCTACTTGATTAATTGTTAAAATATTAACTCAGCGCTTTTCCATCTTGTCACTTGACGGAAATAATCGTCAAGAAAACTGCCTCTGACATCTTACTCTTGCAACTCAATTTCACTTTTTCCAACCAAACACAGATAACATTAAATATGTAGCACCTTTTCTCTTTCAACCGCTCTTTGTTGGAGACTTACACTTGTGATTCCTAAAGTGTTTCTCCAACATTCTTGCACACAAACGGCCAAATTATCATTCGACAAACACACATAAGACCAAATTTGTAATTCCGGTCTTTACTCAAAAACTCTCGAAAAATACTTTCACTTTCCAACCCATTCGACAAAATTGCTTTTTTAAAAGAGAATCCAGAAGATATTTTAAATTAAGACTTAGAATTTATTTGCTTTGATTAATAAGAATATTTTGTTGCATTCCAAAGAACATTATTGTTTCGTGTGACAAAGCGACTGTAATAATGCCCTCATCGTGAGTCCAAACCGTTCGTTTCGTAACACGAAAAGCATCGGCTCACTTTTTCCTTATTTTGCATAAATCTGCGCATACGGATATACTTAATGCAATATGTTCACCCACCATCAAAGAAAAAAATAGAAAAGTCGTTTTCTGATGCAAAAATTCAAAAGCAGCTAAAAGACTACTTTTCCTATTAGTTTTCCTATTATCTAGTCATATTCTGGCGTAGTTTACCATACGCAAAGTGCCTGTTTTCGAAAAGATTCGACTTCATTTTAAAGTGCCGCCAGCATCAGACATGTTCCCACTGCCGACGCTGATATCTCGTTGATAACTCGTTCAGTCGCAAACCTACCGTATCGGTTCTTATCGAAAATGATGTCGTGACGGCTATTTAATTGGATTTTCTATCGCATGTTTATTATTTTTTTATTCCCATTTTTTGGGAAAGGAAAGAGGGCTCTTTTAACACACTCAAAGCGAACTAACTCACTTTGTATTTCCACGATAGAACCGAAGATTAAATCGATCGCTTCGGAAAGCAAAATAGTGTCAAGTGCACCATAAGGGTGTGAGATTCTACACCTTTTTCGAGATTTCAAACACAAAAATAGGTCAGTATATCTTGTATTTCAGTCCGAAAAACGTAATTAATGCTGTATTATGGAAACTTTCGCGTTAATTTAACAAAGGTAATGTTTCGGTACTGTGTGTTTGTTATTTAAACAATGCCTAAATGAGCTCGCTTACCCACTGCTCTTTACTTACTTGTATGGCGGCCATGTAAACACCAACAGTTGTGTACTCGGCAGTAGTTACGGGAAAATTCAACAGCAGTTATTTCCAAGAAGTTCAATTTTGTTACCACTTTATTTGAATAGTTTAATGTGTAATATTTGGTACATATCTGTAGGCGTTTCACTTCAATTTCCTTTTCAACTATTGCCTCCGTGTTGGCGAAAAATTTGGCATATCAATTGTATCCGATCGACTCTCCTGTCAGCTTGAAGTAACTTCTTGAATACGTCGCCGTGCAATTTTTTATCTGATAGCTTTCTCTGCAGAAATGCTGACTGAGAGGTTTTGGGTGACGCCTTTCAAACGCGCAAATAAGGGAAATTTTCGGGATTTACTCCTTGCTTTATTGGAAGCACGTAAGGTGTCGGTTGTTAGAAGAGGAGATCGTTGGAATATCTTATGCAACACATATAGAACCCTACTTAAATTTCAAATAATTCAAGCGTTAAATTGCACAATTTGTAATTAACTAGTCTCCGTTTTGGCATATTTCTTGTTAAAAACAACAAAGTCTTGGGTTTGATCACAAAGAAATCATATTACTCCTTTAGATTTATGTTTATTGTTATTTTTAAAGTATAAAACATGAGAAATGTGTTTTGAGAAAAGCTGGGGAATAACATACAAGTCTGAGCCACTGTTTTGATTTTTATGGCTAGAGTTGCTGCCAATCCTTTTAAAATAAAACATTTAGCGGTTTCGTTCGACCCTATTAAATTTAACCGAAAGCTACTATAAATCAATAATGACATCAAAGTAGTGAAACATTTGCTAAATTTAATAGGTTACTAAATCCTCGTGGGATGTGCAACACATTGCTTGATATCCAACCTATCACAGGGTTATTAGATATTTGGGAAACTAAGTAGGTAATTTGGGAATATTACTTACCTGCGGTTATCCAACCAACCGAACTTCAAAAATTACTATAAAAAGAAAATTAAATAAAAACACAAGTTAGGCATAGGTACACAAAAAGTGGTGGTTTATATTCAAGCAGCAATAAATTTGTGTAGATGGATTTTCTTTATAGGCCAAGAAATATAAAAAATGTTATGACGAAAAACAAACAAGGTCGTTTTTGATTAGAACGCCCTCTCTTTCCATTTTTCTTTGTTGTGGTTATACTATCAAAATAAAGTTGGTAGACCTTCAATAAAATAAAAACAACGATCACTAAAGTACCTCTATACCAGATGGAAAACTGTTGAGTAATCTATCTCAATAATAGTTTGTCCCCCTTGATCGTTAAAATAATAATTTGAGACAAAATTATAAATATTTTTGCAAACGAGTCATTGCTATTACTTTTATACTCAATGTTGTTTTAAAACATTATATAGTCGTTTCTCACTTGATAGATTCCTGCAATCAGTAAATAAAACAGACATTAACACAAGTTAATGATTTAGACCACTTTCAATCACTGTAAAGTCTTTTGTGAAAAAAAGCAAATAATTTTTTGGAGCCTAGTGCAACTCCTATTCACCATCACTGCTCGCACTTTCGTTGCAATACAACACAACAGTAAAGGGTACATGAATAGAATATGAGAGCAAAGTAATTCGATTATAAGATCACGACGCAATAACATTTAATGTTAACGTGTGTTCTTCGTAGGAATTTTCCTGAAGCTTAAAATTTGCATAATTACTTATTAAATGAGTCGCCTTGTGTCCCGTGAAAAGATAAACGCGTGCCGTATCTGCAACACCGTCTTAAGGTGTTTAAGTTTTCGCATTAAGCGTCGTCGGACTCCAATTCGCTAAAGCTCAACTCCTATTAATCTAAATTGCGAAATTTGCACCCACCACTAACATATTCTCTGTATGACGATGACGACGAGAATCAGATTTACCCCCGAACTGTATCAAGCATCAGCTAGTTATCAAGCAGGTCAGCGAGGGATGCGAATGCAGTACAGATGCTATCTGCTGGTTGCGGTTGTCCTGTCATAAGGATCGGGAGTTGTTGCCTGACGTCACGTGGCAGTACTGTGGTCGGCGGCCATCACAGTTATTAATTTTGAATCGTATATTACGTTAAATTAGCCGGCCGACTGCCATTTAACTATGTAATTAGTGATTACTGCCATAATATCACGCTATAAGCTACAACATGGCGGCGAACATTTTCATCCCAATGTAGCAGTTAGGGCGTTTGCATGCAGAGCTTAATACGTTTACTTAATTGGCAAACAGACTTTCAGGTGTTAATTTACTTAAATGTGTTTACTGTTCAGCACTCCTGCATACACTAATTCGATTAGCTCCCACACCTACCCCTCAAAAAATAACAACAGACTCCCCAAATAAGTACTAAGCACAAAAAAATATATTAATATTTATCTTAAGATCATTTTTTTGTCACAGAAATTTGGTACAAATTTTATTTTAACTTTCACATCAATGTTTGATATGGCTATAAATTTGAAACGAACAAAGAATGTATTTGAAAAGCTCTAGAAAGTACTTTCAACTTGCAGGATGTGTTATCCAATATACGTGCAAGACTGCAAGGGACTAGAAATCTTGCTGAAAATCGGTTTCAAGAAGCTAAAATAGTCTTATTTGCGTTGTCAAGAGATTTCCAGCACATTTGGAGATTTTCCCAATAATTGTATTCACACAGGTCATACTACACTACCTCGTACTGTCAGAAACCGCACTGAAAATTTTTTAGAATATTGAAATCAAATAATTTCTTTTAATTTTGTGATGAAAATTTATTTTTATACATCGGAACAGTCGGATTCTGCAACGGGAATCGAAAAACGCAGAACGTGAATAATATTATAACGTTTCGATCGAGTTTGGGAGTGTTTCAATTCATTAATACCAATTTGGCTCGCATTTGAAATTAGACCAACTGCATTATTTACAATAATCGTGTTCATTAATTGTGTTGTTTATTAATCATTAGGTTTCCAATTACAGTCAGTGTTTGTGTGGAACATCGAAAATTCACCGTATTATCGATGTTTCAAGTGGCTGGGGATTAGTTTTATAATGTTGGAAGTCGTCGAGTCAGCACACTTCCTCATTCAAGTAAAAATAATTTATCACCATCTTGAGAATTCTGTTCGAGCCCATTGTTTTTGGATCAAGCTTGTTCCTGTTGTGTTCTTTATTGAATCTCTCTATCTAGGCCGCATAAATGTTCCCCGAACTCCACACGCTCTTGGGACTCCGCCAGAACGTACACAATACCACATCCGAAGCTGACTCTGATCACCGATTGTGGTTTTCTTTTTCATTTGCTTGGCTTGAAACAAAGAATCATTCTGCTTTCGCATTAAAAAATAATTAAATAAAAAGAGTCCAAGTCAAATTGAAAACGGTTTCGATTTACATTTATACGAGTACAAGGCCGTATCATAATGAAAAAGAAATTTGTTTTGTCATATAGGATGGAACGCAGTTTTTCGACTGCAAAATTCTTTCGGGGAGCTCAAATATGAAACTTTATTTTAAATTTCCGATTGGGGGCCAATAAAAGAGCATCGTTTTGGAAAATAAAGTTCAATTGAAGAGGGTAGCACGTGCAGAAATATAGTTATACCGACAAATATGATACCAGGTGGGCAGGTGCTTTATTGTCTTGGTTGAGCACTCCTTAATTAGGTTAGTTACCAACACAGCCTACCGACCGCAAATCGGTTTACATTACATCCCATAATGATCAGATAATATCTCTGCAATTATTGAATAAGTTTGACCGCAACAAAATTCTATTACAACGTCGTGGTCCCTCTTCTTTCTCACTATTGCTTTAAAAAAGTTATGCCAGAATTTTGTATACACTACTCAAAACAATTAAAGAAACAAAATTATTTCCTAAATTTTTTGCTGATTTTTAAAAAGCTGTATCTCATCGAAAAATACTCGTATCTAGATTTAAAAAAAAAAACAAGATTTTAAGTTTCTAGTTTTGAAATCTTTTCACAATTTTTTTTTCTGTGCAACAGTTATCACACAAGCGGAGGACCTAGCGCGAGAAAAAAAATTGTAATTTTTTTTCGTTTTTGTTTTTGGTCCACGGACTTGGGGAATTTTTTTTTAGTTAAATCAATGGATGTGCCGACCAGCTTGTTCGTTCGGCTTCGATATAAAAAAAGGATCCTTTTGTCTTTGATCATTAACCAATAATCGCAGAGAATGTAAGTTCCAAAAAGTGGAATAAATGTCATACAAAATCATTTAATGATTTTTTCATTTTTTTTAGTCTAAAACAATGACTTGAAAAAAAAGAAAAAAAGTCACTTTCTGCATTGTTTTAGTAAATCTACTGCGTATTCACAAATATTGATGGGAAGATTAATGTTTTTAGGTCAGATATCTCAGCGACAAAATGACGTAAAAGAATATAAATAAAGCGTATTAAAGCCGAATGAACAGGCTATCCGGCACATCCATTGATTTAACTAAAAAAAAAATTCCCCAAGTCCATGGACCAAAAACAAAACCAAAAATAATTTACAATTTTTTTTCTCGCACTATTTCTTGCGCTTGCGTGATAACTGTAGCACAGAAAAAAAATTATCAAAAAATCTCAAAACCAGAAACTTACGACCTTAGAATGGTTTTTAAAAATCTAGATACGACTATTTTTCGACGAGATACAGCCTTTCAAAAACCACCAAAAAATTTAGGAAATATTTTTCTTCCTTTGATTGTTTGGAGTAGTGTATTTCAACTAATATGATAATGCAATCAATCAATTTCTCATTTAAAATTCCAACCACCTCCCGAAACCACATCAGTTCTAGTATTGGCCAAAGTCATCCCTTTGTGCATGAGGTCGTATACATACATCATTGAGCAGCGATTATCCATTATCTTCGGAACAATGCTACCATAATAAATGACAATTTAAGTGCATATAGAATTAACTAAATAGAAGATTCGGTGACATTCACTACTGTTAACAGAAAACAAGCGTGTACCCTTAGGTCCTCAGGGACACATTTTTGTGTTGAATAGAATTGAATTACCGACGCGACAATGGTACGTTGGGTACATAATAGGTTATTGAGTTTACGCATCAATGAGGGTATCGCATTGCTTCATTTTTTTTTAAACCAAAATTAAAATCAGGAACCATTAGACAAGAAAGATGTGATCAACATAAAGGGCAAAAGTGCTTTCACCATAATGCAGAGTATAAAGAACGGCCAGAGGGAATCCGCGAAACCCGGCATTTGTTAAGCTTCAGGAAATGATTAGCGTTTCTTCCCCGAGGTGGCGTCGCTTGTTCCGTATAAAACAGTTCTACTTTCCAGACGGGTTTGGACCATTCTTTCCCTAAACTTGCCCTGAGCACTGGGTTTATGCGCATTACTGCTAGAGATTATACCACTGACATCTGCAGCGGACAACAAAAAGAAATAATCGACATTGCAACAAAGCTAAAGGTATAAAAATATAAACTAAGCTTCATTATCAAGTTATAAAAGACATCAAAGAAAAGAATTTTTCCCTTGTTACATGACATAAACCAGCATGAAATATATTTATATTTTACCGGTCGTCACTTTGAGGCAGAATCTGTTTTTCAGTGTAAAGTCTGATAAAACAGAAACTGTCTGAAACGCCGGTTTTATCTAAACGTTCTGCACATTAAAATAACATAAATCTAGATATATCTTGGCAGAGGTGACACTGATTCCCTCAATGTTTGAATATTGAATCAAGGTGGGCCACCCTGAATAATACAGAGTCGACAATGGAAGCGTGCTTGAAAATTCCATATCGAGATTTAGCCCCTTTTTGTCTTAAATCATAATTTTAAACCATTTAGTCTGCAGCTGAACTTAATTCAGTGGCGTACCCGCATTAATAAAAAAAATCGTAAACTTGTCTGTAAATATGCCAAACTTCCATAAACCGTAAGAAACAATAAATACAAAGTCTGCGTTTAGGTTTCTTCGTTCATATCTAATTTTGGCTGTATTTAGATAAGAATCACAATTTGCATTTTGAATGAGTCACCCTTGGGGGAGGCAAATGAAGCACAAGCGGACAAGAAAATGTTTTTTATTAATTCGAACAAAGCGAGAGACTTCCCTTGCGGTGTTTCCCTGTAATTGTCGGATTTGGCTCCTTTAAAATGCTTCATTCAAAACGAATTGAGTAGAAATTTTCGAGATTTGTAAATTATACACTCCTATAAGGTTTTAACAAATACACACCCTCGACTAAAAAATCTCTCATATAGAATAATAAAAATAGAATTAATAATTCTTGAAGCTTGTGTTAAGAAGCCAGCGCACGATTACGTCGTCGCTAACAAGCTCAAATACCGGAGCTAAAATTCAATACAATTAACCCCAATATGAAGAAAAGCTTATTATGTCTAAATACGTTAATTTTAATAAAAAAACTTTGCTAATATGCGGCTACGGTTGAATAAAAATAAATCAACATGCTATCTTCCTTATTTGTCGAGAAAACGTAATTATTACTTTGACCTCTCGGCATTAATCTAAACCAGTTTAACGGAGGACCCTTTCTAAATATGTAACCGTTTATGGTTGCTTA
Source organism: Tribolium madens (assembly GCF_015345945.1). Classification (NCBI taxonomy): domain Eukaryota; kingdom Metazoa; phylum Arthropoda; class Insecta; order Coleoptera; family Tenebrionidae; genus Tribolium; species Tribolium madens. Next base: position 2,199,684 of record NW_025401006.1, read on the forward strand.
ACCGAACATAAAATCTTAAGTGTCCACAATTGGGTCTACAATGCAAGTTTAACTGAAACTAGTTGAGATACCTTACGTATTATAAAGGAATGGTCATTCAAAACGGGCAGAGATAGTGTAACAATTACACAACCCTTCATGAATCTATTGTAACAAGACCTAACTCATTCTTGTTGAAGCCACAAATTGTGAAATTGTCCAACCGGGTCCAGCCCAAAGTTCGCACTTTGGTGCAATATAATTTCTAGTTTAATGTTCCAGTAATTTTTATAATCCAATTACGTACTTACTAGTGACATCTTAACGACTATACAGAGTGTGCCAGAATTCGCGCCCCAGAGAAAATTTTCAAGTAAGGTAGGATACCAGGAACATGAAAAAAAAATTAATTCTATCTGTCAAAAAAATTTGACATTTATTTTTTAACATTTGACATTTTTTTATATCTTTAAGGATACTGATGATCTTGTATATGTTTTTTTACAATTATTTAGTAAAGGGATAAAAATTTTGCCAATAAATGCCATAAATAACATTGAACAGAGTTAAAATTTAGGATACAGCTTCCTTGTTTCCTCTTTTAATAGCCTATAGCAAAAAAACTTGGAAAATTATTTTTCTAACAGAAATAAATAGAGTCAAACTTTAAACCCTCATAACTTCGAAATTTTTATAGATAATTTTTTTTTTTTTATTTTTTCCATGTTCCTGGTATCTTACCCTATATGGCATTTTTCTCTGGGGCGCGAGTTCTGGCGCACCCTGTATTGTCTAATAACCCTAACCTATCTTATAAAAAAATAAATAATTATTGAGAAAACTCAACACCAATCAGTTCCCCGAAACATTTTACATACGTATGGTGCAAAACTTTTTCCATTTTCAATATACTTACGAGTTAGGCAAAAGCTAAAAAGTTGATCGATCCTGTTTACTAAACACTATCGAACACTCAGGTTAAATACTAAACAAAAATATTTTTTTAAACTCGTCCGAACAACGTTTTATGCACTTTTCTGTGTCTGTAAGACTTAATCTTAAAATCTAGTTATTTTGTGAAAAACAAAGTATTTTATTTTATTTTACCGTACTATAAAGTGATCTAGAATGACGTGTCTGTTGGCAAAGGAATTAAAAAAGATCTTCTTCTTCGTCGGTTTGCAACACTGCAAATTTAACGTGAAAAATTGTAGGTTATGTCGTTATGTAGTGAATATTGCCATCCAATATTCGGATCATAAATCAATTCAAATATGCTCTAAAATATGTCATACCAATGAATACATCATATTCTAGCGTAAACTCCATTTTAAAAAACTGATTTGAGATTTTCAAATTTAAAGTTTTGAAGAGTACCTAAGTAAGTGACTATCATGCGCAGGTTATAGGAAGTCAAAGTAACCAAAGGTATATATCATTTACAAATTTAATTCAGTATTGCCAACAGAAAGTCATTCTGGATCACTTTGCAGTAAAATATTAGAAAAATCAAAAAAACTAATTTAGGATAAAAAAAATTCTCATGCTTTGATGCTAATTCTCTTATTTGCTTTTATGTGTTTAAACTCTCTTATTATTATGCTTATTCGAGTTAAAGAAGAATTGCCAACTTTATCGGGGTTCAAACCCTGGTTCTACGGTCGCATGCACTATACAACTATTTTGATCGACAGTCTCACTAAAAAATTATTATTTTACGTTAGAAATTTTGCAATGTACCTTTTATGATTGATTTTCGGTCTTCAAAAAGTTACAAATAGTCGATTGACTTTCTATTATTGATAACATTATGGCACGAATTTCAAATTATACAAAAGTTTGTCAAAAAATGACATTGGCGACCAAAATACATTGCATGCGACTGTATACCTCTTGAGTCACTGGGTCACCACACTTTCGGCTAATGTCTCTGCTCTAATCTAATACATATTATTATGTAACTTACTTAATTCACTTTTGTTATTTATTTAGCATTCGCCCCATTTTAACCAGTTTAATACAGGGTGTCCCACGAGTAATAATGAGCCTGAAATTTTTTTGAAGCAACCAACATTACATTTTAAAGATAATGTAAATATTAAAATATTTAGTTTTAATAAATTAAACATAGTGACCAAACAGCACTTTAACTTTAATTTATAAAATGTCAAACCTTGGAGAATTTGGTGGGAATTACTAAAATGTTGCCGAAAAGACTAACAAGATTATCATTTATGAAGAATGTTTGAAAAACTCTTCGCAGACTGTACGTTTCTATCCAGACCGGTATCCAAATAGACGGACTTCCTAAAACTGGAGTAAAGTCATTTTGACTGATAGAAATTTATCAAAAGTAAAAATATGATTACTATGTTTAACTATTTAAAACGAAATATTTTAATATCCACGTTATCTATGAATTGTGATGTTGGTTGCTTCAAAAAAAATTGCAGGCTCATTATTACTCGTGGGATATCCTGTAAAGTTGCGGTAGGGATTTCAAATCCAAATCGCTTTATTTGTCCAGTATTGCAATGCAAAATTTAGCATATTGCACTGGTTATTAGACCGTAGGATATGAAAACCAAACGGTGGTTTACAAGCAAAATAGTGGAACCAGTTGGGCACACAATGTCCCAATATGCTGTTTAGCTCGATTACTTCAAACAATTTTAATTACATGACCGTACATTTAGCCGAGAATTTGAACACGGCCATACATTATGCAGAGCCGAGACCATATTGGAGCCCGACCGACATATGTATATTTACGCGTGGACACGCATAATTGTCCCCGTCGGGTAAACTCAACGACACCCCAATTCTCGACAAAACGTCCCCACGAGTCGCGGCTCCTACGTTCTTTATATTGTATTAGTTCTCATAATAGAAAAAACTGACACAATTTCAACGCCACACTCTCATTTAATATTAATTTAGAAAAATAAGAAAAAAAAGTCTAAAAATGTTTAAAAAAGTCACGAAACGCCACTGTTTACGCGAGTCATCTATTTGCAAGCGTCCACAACAGACACGAATGCATTTTATCTGCGGCGTTTCTCGAAAAGAAATAGGAACAAGTGGTGAAGGCAGTGGCGTAACTACCCACCCACCAAAGCCCGCGGCCGCGGGGGGGGCCTTGAGATAAAAGGCCCTTTCCAAATTAAAAATAATAATAATAATAGTAATAGTTTAAAAAATTTCAAAGCGTGTACATAATTTATTATAGGCCAATACAATAAAAAACAAAAAACTTCAGAATTTTCTCTTCTACGAGCGTATTCAGTGTCGAGCCGAGGCCGAACGCTGAGGAAGACAAAACATTTCGAGGAACTACAATCCTGGAAAGAAATTGTTTTGTGTTGTAATTTATTTCAATTCGCACCATATTATCAGCTGTTAATAATACTATTGCCCGCGTTAATTTTAAGTTCGAACAAGCACTTCTGATCGTGATCTAATCTGTGTTTAAGATTTTAAGTAAGTCAGTAAGTCTTATTTTTTATAAAAAATAATGAATTTGAATTTTGATAATAATAGGTACGGTTGCGAAATTAAAATTTTGGGCAGTATTTTTCTGTCACTTTAAAAAGTTCATTGTAAACTACCCTTTATGGTCATCATGACTGACATTTGACAATTATAAAGTTTTCTGTCGGTGCCGCAGTCAGTTTGAATTTTTCGCAAAGCCAAAAATATGCCAAGAGTTACTCTTTTCAATAAAGTAAGGGTGATAACATTCACTGAAAATGGAATGACGCAGAGACAGATTGCTGAAAAAAAATCATCATTTTGATCTGCTGCCTACCCGTTATTATGCCACAAATCACTATTTTTGAAAATTAGTCAAAATGACCTAAACATGACAAGAGTAAACATGAGGTTATTAATGTAAAGGTTGTTTTAGAGTTTACATTATGAAAATGACAATACTTCCAGAAATTTTAATTCCGCAACTGTAGGTACATGTATTTTTATGACGTCAAAATTAATTTAAAAAAATATGAAAAAGGCAAAAGCACTTAATGGTAGTGCTTAAAGATACGAAAAGGAGAAAAGAAGTTCGTCGATTGGCATCGCTTGTGAAAAATTCATATATTCGTATTTGCAGAATTTTTAATACTGGAGAATATGTCGTCATCTAGTTTTCCTAATGACATAACTGCTCTTTTACTCTATTTAACTCCCGAACCGGAGAAGAGAGGGGCCCAACAGACGTCTTTCGCGGGGGGGGGGGCTAAATTTTCTAGTTACGCCACTGGGTGAAAGGTCATTGTGCACAATTTACGATTTAAATTAATTCCTGCAAAAATTCAAAGGGATAAGATTAATTGAAGAGTGTTTCCGAAAAAAGTGAACCAGAGTCTGTTACGATTTTATCAGTGTGTGTGCAGATGTCAGCACGAGAATGTTCTCCGTAAGCAATTAAACTTTTATTGGCACATAAAAGCACTCGTTTTCCGAACTAGGTACGTGGATACCGGGGGTTGGGACGCTTGTATTTATACACTGAAAATACAAAATAAGTAATTTTTTACTAAAGAAAAACTAGTGAAGTATAGACTAAAGGAAAAGAAATGTAGTTATATGCGAGTTTTCTATTTTTGTATGTAACAGAGTTTTTGCTTTATTATAAAACTCTCGTGCTTCTATGATATTACAGAAATACAGCTATTTGAAAAATGTGGTACTGTAGACAGAAAATTCTTATCTGTTAATTTTCATAGCGATCTCCACAGCCCGATAAAAGTTTATCCGAGCCAAAGATAAATGCTCCAGGCGGATGGTCTAATGTGTTTCATTGTCCCCGGAAACCGACTGGAGGTTGTTTATGTTAGGACGCAATTAAAAAGTTGCCATTGTCAGAACGAATTAGAACCGGCATTGTTTCAATTCTTTAAGCAAATTGTTGGTGGATGCGGTAAAACTTTTGTCGCTGATAATGAAAATTATAACATAAATTAGAAAGAGGGTCTTTTGGTATTATACCACACAGAGGAATGTTAAAATTTCACCCGTTCACAATCACAAATACATTTGGTTTTCATTCCAACCCAAAATATATCCTATTAAATTTATTTATCAAAATTATGGATTTAATGTAATGTGTCGGATATACCTACCATGTTTTCAATTAAATTTCTGATCAAAGTGACCTGAAACTTTAAAATTTAAGTTAGTAATACAAAATTTGTGCCAGGTGACGACCATGCCAGCGGCCGCCCCTCGGAAATGAATGGCAGTCTTGACATTTGAATTTGATAGTTAATGTTGCTAACCTATGTTGTTAACTTATTAATTTCAAAGTCATAGGCTACTTTAATAAAAAGCAATAATTGAAAGAATGGTAGTAGTGGCATCAACATGTGAGCAAATCTGCAGCGTCATGTTATTGTAAATCCTTAATAAGAACGATAGTATCGCGTGTTTAAATCAATATTAGCAGTTAAACAGCGAGTTGAACATTGTTGAAATTTAATCTAAGCACATCTCAGTTTTTAAACGGAAACGAATAATCAGATTACATTTGCTAGAATAAAAAATATGTACTTTAATTTAAATTTTAATAAGATCCAAGTCTAAATTTAATTTGATCTGAAGTTACGTTTCCTTTGACAAAATCCAGCGACGTGAATCCGTCTAAAATAAATTACTTTGTATTTTTTATGGTCGTATTTTATTAGTATGTGTAAAAAGTCGGCTCAAAATTTTTATTTTTAAAAGTTAACACCATCAGTCGTCTTACGTGACTTTCAACTTTTCATTGCTTTGAGCAAAACCGTCAGTTATCATAGAGATAAAAGTCTCATCGGAAGTAAAGCACGGCGACACGGACAAATCCCGATAAATCGTTTTATTTCTTTCGTTTTCTAACAAATAACAACAAAATCTCACCGGTGAATACCCTTTCAAGGGACTGGGTTTAACATAAGAACTTCATTCTGTCGTAAAATCTACACTTTTTTAAAGAGGTGGCAACAATTTTCTTCCTGGAAAAGTTTTATTTTGTATGGATGAAATATCACTGTAAATAAAATGAGCAGATAAAATTTTACACACTGTAGTTTCTGTTTGTCGGTTATAATGTGTTTACGACGTGGGAAATAGGGGACATATGAGTAGAGTCCCCTTTACCTGTTTAAATGAAGGTTCGAAAATCGGGATGATCGAGTAGAGTCCGGGATGGGATTAAGTCATTAGTGAGGATGACCGGCTTAAGTGAAAGTAGCACCGATAGGGATAAACTTTTTCCTAAAATTTTCCGAAACGTATATAAAAATTAGAAGTGTTAGGTTCAACAAAAAAAAAATCTACAGTTCTAAGACTTTAAACAACAATAGTATATTAATCATCAAGAACGGTAACGACATTTTACTGAACGAAGACTATTGTTTTGAGGAGAGGCGAAACGACGACTCCAATTATTGTCTGAGATCGGTAAGTTCGAGATGCTTATGACATTTTTTGCGCGATTGATTTTTGTAAGTTTTTTTAATAAAATATCTAAAAAATGTTAAAAAATGAGCCAAACTGCCTACTTGATATGACGTCATTCGGTCATTAGGCACTGTCTACTTTTTGGACCTTCAACTTTTTTTAAGTAAGGAATAAAATAAGGGTAGTAATAAAGCGATCAGTAAATAATTCAATTTTGATCAGTGTAGAATGATAAATGATCAGTATTTAAATAATTTTTGCACAGTAAAATGTAAAAATGATCAGTATAATATAATACATATTTTGCACAGTACAAATAATAACGCTCAGTAACTTTAATTAAAATTAGTAAAACAACATAAAATTTTAAGAATTTTCAGTCTTGGTTACATAACAATGAATGGCCCCGGCGCAAGAATGTTATTTATTATTGGTACTTATTTTTATATTACTGAATATTTATTATTATTAGGGGGGCAAAAGCCCCTGCGCAAGAATGATTTTAGCAAGGCCTGGAAATTGTGCATATACTCGTTTTCATATTAATGTGCATCAAAGTAGTCGTTGAAAGGGATCATTTTAAGGTGGGCACCATGCAAAAATTCAAATAATCCTAACCTCAATCTTCCCTCAAAATTATTTTTTCAAATATATTTTGAAATATATATTTTCAAATATAGGTATGTGTACCCCAGATAGCAAAAAAAATTATTAAAATCAACAACGTAATTAACATAGGGTAGCAAACATAAAGATTTTTGTCATTATTGATTAAATTTGTTCTGAATGACATTAATGACACTTTTTGTGTGAATTAGCCTTTAAGTTAAGGCTCCTGATACCACAATTTTGTTTTTGAAGGTTTTGCAGGATTCCGATTTTTCTCGGAAACATTTTGTTTATGAATGTGTGAATATTAAATTAATTAGTTTTGCTAGACATTCATTTATTGTCATTACTGTGCATTTATTATTTTTAATGGGCATTTATCATTTTTAATGTACATTGATTATTTTTACTGTGCATTTATTATTTTTACTGCGCATTTATTTTGTTCCCATAAAATAATTTCTTAAACGAATTCGCCCTCTATTGAAACTACGTGACCGTAAATGATACCTTGCAATCGCGCAATTTTCCATATTGTTGCAACGTAAGTTCGAATATTGTTATGGTTTTAGATTTTGGTTTTACCGCCAAAGTGGCAATATTCTCGATAATCCATTGGCGGATTTGCCAACTTACGCTGATACCACTTACATTTCTTTTTTAATTTCATTACAACAAATCTTGCACTTTATGTTCCACTCAGTGACATTTCCAATAAGCAGTTTCGTAAATTTAAAGAAATGAAATCTAATAATTATCCGGGTTTATGGACCAATCGACCAACATATTATAAGCTCTCCAGCTTTTATCGCCATTGGTGAAAGAGAATTGCACTTTCTTGTTTTATGCTTTATACATGTTAAATTAAGAGTTGATGACGCGGGATGACGCTGTTGAGTGTGATGCACATGCATCAATAATGCTTTCAAGCTTTGTGTGCAAAGACGAAAGCGACCGTTCCATACATGAATAGAGATGTCTCAAAGTGAGCAAGTTAATAAGAGAAGTCTCAACTTTCATTGCAGATTAGTGTGACGAGTTGAAGGTGGCTTTTCCGGAAGAACCATTCAACTCAGAGAGACATCTGTTCTAGAACGTTTCCCAGATTCCTTATTCTATTTAACTGTCAGAACGTTGCAATATCCTTCTATAACTGCATAAATTTCTCAACTATTCTTTTTCGTAGCGAATATTGCATTTTGCTGAAGGAGGGAAGCGTCAAACTTTTATCGACAAACTAAGAAACACGACGTAAAATTTTCATTCGTGATGTGAAGCTTTCCCACATGCATTTTATCTTTCAATAATAATTGTTCTGTGATTTCTCAAAATTATGGAAAGTCGTCCGTGTATAAAATTTGATTAAAAATAATGAGCGGCAAAGTGAAAATGATTGTAGAAACTTCATATTAAAACTTCGTGTCGCTGATTAAACCCATTGAATGTTGGCAGCGATAATTAACAACATTTGCAAAAACGGCACAGACGTCCATTCCGCAGCTTTTTAATTCATCTTTCGTCACGAACGCTTTATATTCGTCCAGTTTTTGTTTCGAACTTTATCGAAAGGGGCGCCGGAGGTGTTCCACCGCCTCGATTTCTTTGTATTTTAAAGCTAATGGCAGTTTTTGCCCCGTTCTTTGCAACTTTTAAAAGTGAAGGATTATTTTTTGATTTCGCTTAATTAATGAAAGCGACATCAAAAGTTTTTAATCCCAGAGATCGATTCAGGCCTGGACATACTCAACTTTTAATAACTCCTCGCATAGACAACGTAATAAATTCCCATAATAACGAAACAGCCCCGGAGCGAGGAACGCATCCTGCTGTCAAATTTTTGCGTTCCGGAATAATTAGTCTGTCAACATGCGGCAAGCACAAAGGCGTCTTCGACTGGATAGCATTACCCTAGCCCTTTGAGAGAGCTTTTATTTTAAATTAGCCGACTTTGATATTCTGCGAAACATGTGAGGATAATTGGAGGCAACGCTCACAATGGTAATTATCGCATCCCGTAACCAGTGATGGTAATAATCTCAAACGATCGTGCGTAAATCTGTGAAAGTAAAAACAATTATGGGCAAAAAGTCCCAGTTTAATAGTGTTGAAGTGAATTGGGTTTTTGGGTTTTTTAAAAAATAGTGGCAATCAGTTTGGCTTCCTTTTTTAATTAACAACCTCCGCTTTTTAATTTTGTCTCATCAGTACTCCTTGTGACTTTAATTTAATTAAAACCATGAAAAATGCCTTTTATTTATCAGTGTCGGAGAGCTGCTGTCCACGATACCTTTAGAGAGCTGTTTCACTTTGAATAACGCCATCAAATAAAAGCAGCATATTCTACTCACTGATATTTTTTTACCTTCAAAACAAATACTATATATTCGCTCTGAATATCTTTGACAAACAAGTGGCTAAATTAGCAGACAACTGAGTTTAATTACAATAGGTACTATTTATTTGGGTTTATTATACTTTGTTCCAGCATATTTTGTGCGATAACTAGATGTAAATATGCAAATGAAATAATTTATTAGTTCAGGTTTCGAGAAATAAAACAAAGTTAAATTTTTAAACACAATTTCTAAATCAAATTTAGTTTTTAGTCTTTTAGAGTCTTTTTTATAAAAATGTGTCCGTGGAAATTATAACTATTCACGGCAATCCCGCTGCAATTTAATAGTAATTGTTCTTTGGGGCCAGATCTGCAATATCTAATTAGAGAACCACCGTGATCAGATTGTAGGGTTTCGCCAGAACGGACCTGTTATCTGTATAATTAATGTAACAATTGCTATGTCCAATCATACGTCTCGAATGACTCCCAACCCCTATATTTACAAAGACACTAGTTACTGTAAACACCGTCCTTGTGGGAATTCATTTTAATGGGTTTAATGAGAATAAAAGCGCATTATTTATAATCATATAAGCTCATATTTATTCATAAACCCACATATTTTAATTATTTTTCAGCGATTGCCTCTTCTGGCTTCCACCTCCCTGGTAATTGCTCCTGAATCAGATCATGAATCGCCGTAAGAAATTTGTTTAGGTACAATTTATCGCGATCAGTTTTCTCCAGATCGTACCCACTGTTGCATCTGCATTTTCAATAATTCAAGTTCCAGATCCGTTGCGGAGTGAATTTATCTACTGCGATTGCAGCGACTAGATAACGATCAAATAGGAAGTGGTCAATAATGCAGTTCGGTATTAAAGTTGCAGGGATATATGGCAGCGGAGATCCGATGTACTATATTTCCAATAAGCAGATGCATTCTGGTCAGTTCGGCGGTCGAGGAATTAAGGCATGCGGCACTAATTCTGAGCAACTTTGCCCACCACGCCGGCGGTCACGGAACGCCGCCCCCGACTAACTTGCCCTCGATCCGAAACTCAACTTTACACTGAACATATCTCCTGTTATCTCCTCGTGAAATTAATTTCACTAAGTGAATTGGAGTTTTATATGAGAAGCTCCTCTCTGTCGAAAAATTTAAATAAATTATTCGTGCTTAAAAGCAACTTAAATTATTCATCCCAACAAATCATAAACAAACTTTTTGTTTTCTTTGAAAACATCACTGTTTTCATTTACCGTCCAAATAGAAGGGAAAATATGAATGAATAGCTAATATGGTCATCTAATTATAAATTTCACAAACTAATGCTGGTCATTTTTGCCGCTTCTGAACAATGCCACTGCACTGCATTTTACAAACCCACAACGGAATTAAACTGATGAATCGTATACGGGTGGAACCGTAATTCGAACATCTCATGAATACTCTAAATAGCTTTCATAAAATACGAAAGCTTTCAAATGTGCCCAATAGTATGTTAGCACATGGTGCTTACTTTTCATTGGACGGATTTATCTTTTGTTTAAAATCTTTTCAATAGAGCCTTTACTATGGCAGACATAAGCTCTTGGATGTACAGACCTCGTTTAGCTTGCTCACGTAATAATGCCAAGCCAACTTTATGTTTTGTTCTTTGTTTAAAGTAAGCACTTTTAACAACTAAGTTATGTTAAAGCACCTTAATTATAGCAAAACTACCTTAAAATCATATATTAAATACGAGAGTGTTTTTTAAAGTTTCAAAAGCTTCTTAGTAATTGTATCGAAAAAAGTTCAATTTTTTTGTTTATTTACTATCTAACACGTTTCTAATATTAAACATTACAAAATCCAAAATACTGTCGCACCAGTGCAGTAAAGTAGGGTAGACTGGGTACGGTTGAAGCAAATGATGCTGTTGATTTATATTATTTTGATAAGTACATAGTATAATTATTAAGTATACATATCATATGGTCAAAGATGACTAATTATATATATTTCAAGTTGTACGCCCTAAAACACTGATGGCTGATTAGAAATATTATTAAGTTGAATCTTGAAACATTGAGACTGGATTGTGGAAATAATTATTTTTAAAATTAAAATAAAGTCGAAAACAAAAGACGATAGCGAGGTGCGGTTTTCACCAATATTATTTTCTCAAAAAATGAGCCCCAGAATGTTACACTCGTTTTTGGCTAAACTTCTTAGTTTCGGAGATTCCCTATTCGGGCATTCAAAATGCAGCACCCTGTACACGACGATAAAATTTTCATTATCTTTTCGAGCATATTAAAATTAATTCAATTTTATCGTCTAATATGTATAATAAATAACTATTATTGATGAGTTTTAAAAATATGAGCAGTTGAAGGAGAAAATATTGTACTTTATTCGTATCGTTACAATGTTCGATGACTTACCAAATCCTTTTCGACCTCGTTTGTAATGTAAATATGAATCCTTACGATACATGTGAAATCGTAAAAAATTATTAATGAATAAATTATTTTTTTTGCGTAGTGATTATGAAAGTTGAATTTTCATTACAATTAATCGTATAGAAAGTTATATTTTTTTAAACGATTTCTATAGTTTCTATAGAGTTCGTTGTGATACATTACGATTTGATTAATCAAATTGATATCTTTTAGTCTTTGAGGTTCTTGGGCCGGGGTCATCACTATGCAAAAATGTTGTATACAACTCGTTTTAAATGTCCTTTTTTTCACTCATTAGCTTTATTAACTCGGGCAGAGCCCTCGTTAATCAAATACAAATTCACGAGAAAAAAGTATGTCAAAACTAGTTGTACAAATAACTATTTTTATTCCTAATTTTTATTTTTAAAGTAGGTACACACTTCGAACTCAAAATAAAGTTGCATTTCTCCAAATGACTGGTAAAAGCTGGAACAATTTTCCGCTTTACCTTTTAAGAAGAAATGAAATAGTTTATCCTACCCCCAACTCGTAATAAAAGCAAAGAAAAGTGAGAATGACATTTTTCTGCAGCAACTTCGTCCGAATCAGTCGCAGCTGCGGTTGCAGAATCTTCTTTTTAAGGTTAAATTTAATGTCGAAAAATGAACTTTTCAAGTTTTTAAATCACGTTTCATTCCAAGAAGAAATCCAGATGTGACACAAAATTTTTATGTAGTCATCCGACTGTAATACTTTTTACAAATTTCTACGTTCTGTTACAGTAATAAACATATCGCAATATTACGTTTTATGTTCTAAAAGTTCATATTGCAGCAAAAGTGGCATAAATCAAAAATGAAAGATTGCACGCGCGTTGTTTTTAAACGTTTAACAAATGTTATATCAATATCAATGCGACAATACTGGTAACTCGGTTTTATTTGCATTCCACTTGTTATTGACTCTGTTGAGCTATATTTTATTACTGCTAAAATCAGCAAACGTGGTTTATATATCTCCAGTTAAATAAACAGAAAGATAATTGATGTCGTCGTACTCATCAGAGCACATAAAACTTAAATCAATCATCATGAGGTAGTTGTTTGTTTCAGTTGTAAAACGTACACTCTTGATATACGCTCTTTTATGAACAACTTCTACTTACTTAGTTAGAAAAGTGATTATACAGAGTGTCCCACCTAAAACTTTCGAATCTAATACACTGGCGGACACGGAATTTTGGACAAATTTATGACAGTTAAGAAAATGTCAATGTAAGCCAGGCTTTATTGTCGTTATGATTGACGTTTGAAACTAAAATTTGGAAAGTTTTAGTTGAAATTTATTTTTGGCGTCGATTTTCCGAAACAAAAATGCCAGCAATACGTGTTTTTATATAAAATCTCTCAGGATAAAAAGTACAAAAACCGAAAGTGAGGTTAGTTGCCTAAGGCCCGTTTAACATTTTTATGTCAGTCGAATGACAAATCGTCCAATATTCCGTGTCCGCCAGTGTATCTCTGTTATTTGCCAACGGATTCTAACGAAATTTAAAATGTAGAGTATTTAATAGGTAGAGATTAATATCGCATTACTACAACCATAGTCCCTAAAATGTACAGTTGGAGACAGAATACTTTGGTCGTCAATGTGACTTGAGTCATACTAAATGGTAAAGCATGCTTTAGGACTGTTAACCTTATTTTTAGCTACTGTCAAGTTGTATGTACATATTTTTTATAGGAAAATATAATAGCTGTCATTAATTTGAAATTGTCATTTATTTTAACGTTAAAGGTTGAATTACATTAAAATGTCAGAAAAGTGACGACCAAAGTATTTTGTCTCCAACTGTAATTTTAACATACCTTTTAAAAATGCTAAATTACGTAAAATTTATATTAAATTGTTAATAGCCAATAAAAATGCCAAAAGCAAAAATTTGTCTTTGAAAGAGATCCAGCTTACAAGAAAAAAAGAATAAAATTGTGTAAAAAGTGGCTGAAGATGCAAAAACATGGGCGGCTATAAAAAGAAAAAACGATATTAGCGAATTTTAATCACGCCTGACTCTCAGGCGACAATAACGTTGAAATTTGACATTTATTGTTTCTCTAACTTTAAAAAACTAGTAACGTAATTTAGAAACAGCGTTTATTGAGTTAAGCAGTTCAGTACAATAAAATATGCTCGAACCATTGGCATCATATGGTTCTAAAAATTCTAAAAGTGTTCTAAGTTAATTTTCCACGGGTTTTTAGGATTGTACAAAATGGTACTTGGAGACGTTTTAGAGACAAACTATAATAAAAACCTTTAAAAAATTAAGTCAAAATTTTAACAACATAATCGACGTATTTCTGTTGATTGAGTCGAGTAAACTAGTTAATTTTTTAGCTATAGGTTTATTTTTTAGTGTTTAACAATATAATAGTAGTTTCGCTCAATTTTAAATTGAGAAAATATGTATTAAAATTATATTTTTTATCTTAAGGTAACTTTATTAATACTAATTGAATCTCCATCTTTTATAAATAAATTTCATAAAAATCGATTGGCAAAGAACAAAGATATTAGACCCGAAAGTCTTACGTGGGACACCCTCTATAAATTATAAGAAATAAGACTATAGAAACAAACAGGTTTCAAAATCAAAAAATCAATAGAAATCAGCAAAGAAACTACCTTCTTTTGCCCTTGTTTCTAAACAAAAAAGTGCCAATAAAAACACTTGCTGATTTTTGAAATATTTCCTATAAAAATAAAAACACTTATGAAATTTGTATTCAACACTCGAAACTACATAACGGACACCATCTTTTATCAAAACTAAAAAAAAAATTATTGAACAGCCTAATCAATATAAAAAAATCAAATTGATTATTTTGGTGTTTTAAATTTGTAACTTCAATTCCTATACTTTTAGCTCTGCAACCCAAATAACTTTGATTGGAAAGTTCGGTCCAAGATGTCGCTCGAAAGGCCGAGGCAGAATAAAGCTCTGTAGCCTTCACACGCCGTATCTCCTATTACCCAAAAGGTGGCGCTTAAACTAAAAAATCCGCAGTTCAAAAAGCTCGCTCTCTTCACGATACAATAAAAAATTCTTGATTTATGTTCGCAAATATTTTTTCAGAAGACAACAAAAAATATAATCCACTTCAACGATCTCAATCCGCCACTAACAAACTCATGAAAACAAAAAAAGATAACTTAATTTGTTGACGGAAACAAAACCTAACAAGGCCATCTAAAGTTAATTCACCGTCTGAGAAAATTAGCCGTCGAACTTCACAAAGACTGGGAAATGGCTTAGAAGTTGGAGCAATCAAGCAAACAACGTCGCAGATCCTTCGTTCCCTCTTTCCTTTATTTTCTCATAGAGAAAGCTGTTTCGTTTGCAATGACGTAGAGTGAACAGCAATCGACAAAAGAAAATGAGAAAAGTGCCTAACTACGGAATGGGATAATGAAAGCAGTCGGTGTTCAACAAACGGGACCGGAAATGAGCGTTGTTCCGGAAAATACCGGATCATACCCTTCGCCATGGCGTAAGTAAATAACAGACAATTTTATTAGTTTTTTTAATTAGTGGTTTTGAGAATTTATTTCATACTATTCCTCATAAAAACTTCAAAAAATGATCTTTTAAAATTTTGTTGTAATTAGGTATGTACCTACTTACTCAAAGTGTGGGCAAACATACAGACTGAGTGACATACAGTGTGTCCATTTTAAAAGTTGCAATCGGCAATATCTAGAAAAATATCTGAAAAACTATTGAGAATCACTCAAAACCGTTCCGGTGGTTCCTAGGGGGAATGAAAATAACATGGTAAATGACGCAATTCCACCCACCCTTAAAATACAGGGCGATTCAGATAAGATAATGAGCCTGACGATCTGGCGATGCAACCCAAAAATCAAATTTCATTTACGCCTTTGATCCAATGTAAATTAGACAAACAGTTTTTTTTTATAAATCATCAATTGCTTGTCAAAACACTGTCAGAGCAACATAGATAACTTGGATTGCAAATGCAAATCGTAATTAAAATTAGATCAAGACGTAAATGAAATTTGTTTTTTGGGTTGCATCGCCAGATCGTCAGGCCCATTATCTTATTTGAATCACCCTGTAAAAAAAATTAAAATTTAAAGTTTTCGTTTTAATTTTAATTTTCGAATAATTGGAAAACGGCTTTACGAAATAACCTGTTGTATAACATTTTGGAAAAGGGTTTGTTATGAGCTTTTCAACGATGTGTCACAAGTAGGGTAGTGCCATTTAAAATTTTCAACTTGGGGTGGCTGTGGCTTCAATGATGGGTGGAAGTGCGTCAATTCAAAGACGTTTACGTAAACGTCTTATTTTTTAATTTCTTAGCAACGGCCATTTGTCGTAATACGTTAAACTTTTTTACGGTTTGCAAAAACTCTCTAATAACTTTTCCAGTTTTAGAGATATATAAAATTGACACCGTGTATAATAAAGACTGTAACAGATTTTCAAACGCATCACAAAATACTTTCTCAGATACCACTAGGCGTTAATTCATGACTTATTTGAAATTTTTCAAAGATAAACATAGTTATCTGTAATAGCTTTGACAGTTTAATTAAGGTGGCAACCTAACTTCAATCTTACCTAAAAATTATTTTCTGAAATAGATAGGTGTACCCCAGTTTTTGAGGTGGCAAAAAATAATAACAACGTAATGACAAACATAAAGATTTTTGTCATTATTGATGTGATTAAATTTCTTCTGAATGACATTAATGACACTTTTTGTGTGAATCGGCCTCTAATTTAAAGATGCATTTAGACTTCTACAACCTACTTGATGCACATTAATATGAAAAAGAGTTTATTTCGGGTCGTGTTTAAAAATCGGTTAGGGCTTTATTATACATGCCTTCTATTGATAAAAAATCGAAAAAGTAATATTACTTCATTTTTTTTTTTTAATTCTTGTGTATGTTAATCAACAATATGTTACGTCTTTACGCATTCCAGGTGAATAAAAAGTATGGAACGAAACTTTTTTTGCTTAAACTATTTATTTTTTGGAAAAACTAATTGATGAATGATAAAGTACTATAAAAATGTGATGTTTTATCAAGAATAAAATTTTTCGAAATTTTCTTTTGTTTTTGAGTTCTACAAAACTTTGATTTACGATTTTAATTTTTATTCCAATCACATTTTTTATATTACTTTAATTTATATTAAGTAATTATTATTTTCTGAAAGCAAATGGTTTAAAAAAACCGCTTGGTTCCATACTTTATATTCACCCTGTATACCTAATAGTTACACTCATTTTTACTTTGTGCTTCTATTAAAAAAAAAAGTTGGTAAACAAATGCATTGTTCAATGCCTACGTCTGTTTGTTATTTTGATTAGGTAATGGAGCAGTGCGTTATCATCAAATTTACCTGCGAATGATTAATTTTCAAAGTAGTTTTAGTGTAAGGCACACTTATTCTTTGTTTGTTAGTAAACAATAAAAATAACAAAGACCCCTTTAACGTATTCAAACATAACCATAAAACTTTAAATTCTCGTTTATTTAGATAGGTAGATGTAATAGTTATTTATTCGACGAGTTTGAGTGTAAATCGGACTCTTTATTTGACCGAGTGGATTTTTAAACCACGAGTGTAACGAGTGGTTTACCATCCACGAGGTGGAATAAAGCGTCCGATTTACACTCAAACGAGTGGAATACAACATTTTATTCTTCGAATTAGAGTCAACAAGGCTTAAACTTGCTTTAAATCTGATAAAAATAATTTGACGTTTTGTATTGAGAAATGCCAAACAGTTGTCAAAACTTCCTTACACGGGAGAAAAACCCTAAATTTTGACAGTGTCGAAGAATAAAATGTAATAAAAACTAAATAAAAAAATGTAGTTTGTTTTATTTTCTAAATTATAATAATATTAAGCCGAATAGAAAAACCAAAAACCACCTGGTAAATTTTGATGCCACCTTCTTATTATGTGGCTAACAAGATTATAAAAGATAGTTTTTTATCGACCTCCTGGTTACAAAAACCCAATCGCCCCCTCAAGCCTTTAACTTGATTCATTTTTAAAATAGATGTTTGACTCGTCATCACTACCTGTATAATTTATATTTTGATACAAAAAACACATCATAAGTGATATTTGAAACATCAATAAATAATAATTAATTAAAATATATATTTAAAAGTTAATCAAGACAGAGTTTGTTGCTTAAATGGGGCGTAACACAAACGGGAGATTAACGATCCGATTAAAATTTTAATCAACATTTTTGGAAGAGTTGTGAGAGCTCATCGGTAGCCACGTAGGTTTAATGTAACGCGTATCATTATTAAAAATTCGTAAAACGTCTTAATAGATCCAAATTACAGACCGCAGAAATTCTAATGGTTTTATTGTCTTCAGCTGCTCGATTCACGACAGCGATCCACGCAAAAGAGCACTTTGCTAAATTAATAAAACAAAAAACGCATGCATTATTCAACGACAAAATTTCATTCCCAATTTCATTAAATAAAATTATTTCAATTCTAAAATAATACGAATTATAATTGGCATCAATTATTTGTTATAAAACCGAATATAAGAGCTGTCTGACACGAGACTATAAAATAATTTCAGTACTGAATTTAGTACAGAAATTGCGCGCGCAAATTTAGTATCGAAATTAGTTGTAGTTACTAGAAGTTCTGTTTGGCACGTAAGTACTGCTGAAATAATAAGTCTATGAACATGCGCATCAATCATGTTAAAACAGAGTAAGTAATATTAAAGTCAACTTCACAAATCGATAATTTTTTATTTAGTCAAGTTGGGACATGTTTCGGCACCCTTGCGCCGTCATCAGCCTTATATTAACAAAACAAAAAGACGCCTTAAGTCATAAATTATGTTAATACAATATGACTTATTGTTGAAAATTGTTACACTTTAAAATAAAAAAAAAATTACAAGATTAAAAAATTGAAATGTTAACTGTTAAAAAAATTTCCTGATTATAACCAATGGAAAAATATAGGATTTAAACATTATTCCTCTGTAAAAAAGGTAAAAGTACGAGGTCACTGAAGCCGAAGCATCGCCCGTGAAAAATTTTTGGAGAACGATAATATCAAAAATAAGTAAGAAAACTGCAAATCCTCATTGCATTTACACTTTGGGAAGAAAATGGACCGAGTTCTACAATCATGTTAAAGACAAAAGTGACTGTCAGTTGTCACATTTGTGATCGTTTTTAAGTGGTTATGGGTCAAGTACACATACATAAACATTATGGATCGGTATCAACAAATGCTGTTAGAAGCAACCACCAATGTGATTGTGATGTTAACGATGGGTATTCATAAAGAAATATAAAAAAAAACGACAAATTTGGGTGAGAAAATGAATAAATAGAAGATTGGAGGGCAGAGAATGATCCAAGTATTAAAAAAACTGATTTGAAGAAACGGTTTCAAACATACAAAAACAAAACAAAATGTTTTCTTGGCCGACCAAACACAAAAGAGTCAAAGAAGCCGTACCTGAATTCCTGAAACCTGAGTTGCAATTGGCGCAAGCGTGGTAATTACAATATTCTTGTTTTACATTTGAATATTTTAAATTCACCCTTATAGTTACTGCGCATTTTAAGAGCGCAGTTTTAGTAAGCTTTCATCCAAGAAATTAGAACATGCTCTATTTTCTTGCATCCAAGCTAAACATAAATTTGCGCGCGCAATTTCAGTACTAAATTCAGTACTGAAATTAGTCTCGTGTCAGACAGCTCTAAAACCTACTTAAAATATTTTTAAGACAGATAAGTTTGAAATTGCTATACCTATATTAATATTTTTTTTTTCACTACTAGCTGTAAAAGATACCATTATTTTAGTTTATCGAGAGGTTGTGAAGTTGTTTTTCTCTCCTAGTAGTCAATAATCATTTTCATTATGGACCAAGAGCTATATTGTATTAAAGGGGGGTAAATGCCGATGTTGGAGAGGATTACATTGATACAAATATTTCTAGAATATTATTATTGAAAACTATTACCATCACAAGTACTCGTACTAATTAATGGAAGTATTTCGAGATGAAATTAATGCAAAATAAAATAAAAAATCTTAAATTTTCTCACTAAAAACATCAGAATAACCGCAACTCTAATACTTTTGTCTATGTCAAAACTGTCAAAACAACAAATGGGTTTATTTCTTGTTAAAATACTATTGGTATTGAGGCAAATTTTAATACTTATTCCTATTTCTTTGTAGTTTCTTTGTTAATTTAACAAATATTTTATATTATGAAGTTAGAAAATTCCTTTAATAATTGCAAAAGTACAAAAATGACATAACCTCATTTATGATAAGAAGAAAATAATATACTGCCCGCCAAAATTAACAGGACACCTAAAATTTTGCGATTTTTCACATTGCAATATTTTTGTTATTCGTTGTCGGATTTCAACGAATTTTTGTTTGGATTAAATAATGAAGTTTGCAGATCATTGTAACTTAATTCAATAACATTTCCAGTTTTGTCTTAAATGTTCTAAAAGAGGAAAGCACTGTTTTTTTACTGTTCTTTATATTGAACTATAGTGTGCGGCAGACACAAACTTAAGTTTTTCTGATTTCAGATTATTACCCATTCTTTTCTGAGTTATGTACCACATTTCCCATAATTTTAATTCTTGAGACATGGGAAATACAGGGTGTTTACAGTGTTGGAGTTGAAAATTGACCTAGTAATAGAAGAGTATAGAAATACTGTAACCGAGAAAAAAACTCACACAATTGTTATTATCAAGAATGTTATCTAACTCCAAAATATTGGTACACGGTTGAGGGTCACTGGAATTATTTCCTTGTTCAGATAAAATTGTATTGTTGCAACAGATATAAAAATCGTATCCATGACAATGAAAGAGAAAAGTCACTTCATAGTTTTGACACTGTCATCATTTGATTTGCTTTTGCGTTAGTTTTTATCAAAATTCGAAGATCTTCTGTTTAATCTCTTTCAGCGAATGGTTTCCAATAGGTTTTTTTTTTAAATTTTTCTCCAAATTTATGAACATGTATGGCAAAATATTAAAATAATAAATTGGTTGTCGTGATTATGATTTACGGTGAAACACAAGGTAATGATACTAATGGCCATTGTTGCAGCCGAAGCAGCAGTTCTTAAACAAATAGTGTAAAATTAATAATTTCCTTTAACAACGTGAATTTTTGTATTATATAGCGTATTAGTTTTCTTCTACCGTAAATATCCTCTCATTTAAATTTCAACCTCAAGACCGTAAACATCCTGTATAAACCTCAAAAAAAACCATTACATTTCGAATTTCAATGAATTGTTCGTATTAAGTAGGCCGGAATGTGCCAAAACGTCAAAATAGACGCATGGAAGTTTCCAAAAATCAACCGTTTTCTTGCTGTAATTCTTTGAAATACTAAGTTTTTTAGATTTTTTGTGTTCAAAGACGTAATTGTGCTTCTTTGGTGCCATAGGCAATAATTTTCGGTTTAACTACCTTTTTATGTAGCTTACTTTCTGAACGAATATTCAGTAACATTAGAAAAGCAACGTCTTTTTCAATGCTTTGTATCTCTGGGACACCAGAAGATGAAATTTTGAAACAAATTTGTCCTCATTGAGAAAAGACCGGATAATAATCTGAAATCAGAAAAAACTTAAGTTTGTCTCTGCCGCACACCACAGCTCAGTCTGAAAAATAGTAAAAAAAATAGTGCTTTCGTCTTTTTAAATACATACAGGTGATTCTTAAATAGACCGACAAAATTTGTTTACAGCTTCCCGAGGATAAATGGAGACAAACTGCACCCTTTTTACGTTTACATCTTTTAGGGGCAAAACCCCCTTGATCCGTGCCACTTACGGCGTTTATGAATTGTTGCAATGATCAAGTACGTTAATACCATGGTTTCCACTACCTGTGCTAATACAATTTACGAACATATCAGTGGCGTATGCTTTACCTCGAAAATAACTACAAAGAATTTTTGAAATATTTTTTCCAGCATGTTCTCATTTGATACTACCAAGGATAAAATTTTGTCAGTTTATTTAAGAATCACCTTGTATAACTTGATTAATACCCCGTTCTTACGTGGTTACCAATAAAAAAACATAATTAAAGGGAGCCTGCGTGTCTGTTACATTCTTAAAATGTCACCCTGAAATTTAGTTGAAATTAAAGTTTAAACCTAAATTCGGTGTTTTTTACCCAAATCAAAGTAAGTGCTTCAGAACAAAACTGTAAGTAAAACATGCATCATAATTTATTATAGCTGAATTTGTTAGGTACTTACATGAAACCACGGAAAAAAATGTCCAGTGTAATATTTGCCCTGATACGATAGGTCTGCAAATTGCTAACAATTCAAAATAGGCGGAGCATCTTCTTACACTTTATAGACTACAATAAATGAGAGAGTTTAATCATAGGTAAAGCTTCCACCCGCTTACGACGGCAACATTAAAATTCATTCATTTTGAAATAAATTAAGTGCAAATTGTTCCTTTTGTAGTGTACTTATATGAAGTGCGTGCAACGGTTGCTATTTTAAAACAACGGGATTCTTCGGGCATGAATCAAAGCCTTTCAATATGCTAATGTGCGCCGGCTTAGCTACATCCATCACGGCGACACTGACATGACAAATCACCGGAGTCCGGAGCCCGGCTACCCCCCGTAAGCCCCCTCTGAAGCGGTCACCGGCCAAATTGGTCCTACACACGAAATCAACAAACACCGGTCGCTTTCAGTATTAAATGCTTCACTTGTACGCAGATCATCACCATCACTCTTAGTAAATTAATCCATATCTTAAATTCTCTACGTGCATTCCACATTAACGAAGCGCCCTGCTACTCACCTCGAGGTCGCGAGGGCAAACTGCCAGGTTTCAGAATTAGTAAATAAATTAATCGCACACCTATTTTATATCACTTTCGTGAACGTCTATCGAGAATGCACAGGTGCACACCAAGTTTAAAATGGGTTCGAAAATCGTGCCGAAATATAAATTATGACTTAATTCCTTTAGACTTTTGGTACAGTAGCGTTGATTGAAAAGTGGAATTTTTAGTTCGTGGGATTCAGGTAACCTTGTGATGGGTTCGAGGTTCGCATCAAGATTCTGACGTAATAATAACAAGTTCATGTCTGTAATATTCGGAGATAACTATCTAAATCTTATTATGTATAGGTTTTTGGAAACATCTTTCGAACAAGTTGCTGGTCGCATCGCTTTCAAGATTATCCATCGCTTTAATATTTAAATACACATTAAAACTTATATTAAGTAGGCAACATCGGCTCACTTCAAAGCAAATTTTTAACTTAATTCTCCACAGGGGTAATTTCTGTGTTAATATTAACATTACATTTGACATGCACATTTTAATTTCTCAACGTTGCAAAGCACTTTCTGGAATATATTGCACGGATATGAAATTAAGTGGAATTTTTATGTCCCCTGGTGACTAGTCGGTTGCGATACACAAGGCATGGAGAGAACCATCACAAGCAATTATGTGCTACACAAAATTCACCAACTTAGCAATTATTTTAATTCAGCGCAAATGACCATCCCAAATTTAATTAACAAAAATTGAACAAAACACATTAAAAAAGTTAACTAATTTTTGAGGCTTGATTTCATAAACAGCTTAAAATACGAGTATTCTGCTTTTTTATTATATTACGTCATTTATTTGTTTTACCTAATGTAATTTGATATTATTACTTTTTTTAATTAATATTTGTAAAACATAGAACTTTTTATTTATCTTTTATCCATCTAAGTAATTATTGATCACACAATGAATGATGAATACTATTTTTTCTTTAATGCGCACTTAAATTTTAGCCACGGCTGTCAAAGTAAATTGATTTAAATTAAAACCATCAAACTTTCAAACTTTATACGCCCACTTAATATAGAACCGCCGTATAAAAAGCGTAAACAATACTCAGAGAAATAATTAAACATTTAAGTACAATTATCTCAGTGATTACAAATGAAAGTTGTTTCAATTTGCACGTTCTAAAGTTTGATATCGTGTCGGGTAAAAATGTCTGTGATTTGGAAGTTGTTAAATTACATGTGTAAACGGGCACGACCTTATAAGAACCTCTTTAAATAAAAATTTATGAAACAGCATACGTCTATTCGACGGTAATATAAATCAAAGGCGTGCGTTTCCTATAAAAAGTTAACATCATAATTTATGTTATGGCTTTGGGCTAATTATATATGATGGAGCTGAGCTCGTTTGTTGAAATACGAAATAACTCGGTTTATCTGAACATTGATCCTCTCCTTTGTTATTAGCGGATGAGGCTGTTGATTCTGGGATGGATGCCTCTTTCGCCTTTATTAACAAAATCGTTCCAATCTTCATCTCGTACACATCTGTTTTTTATATTTACAAAAAAGGTCCAATTAAAAAAAATCGATAGTGCTAAGAGAGGCATTGTAAGATTTAATGGTGAGGCGCATAAAATAAAGAGTATTATTATATGTACCAGTATTTCAACAGTTTGTTTCATTTCGCCTCGGCCGTCCGTCAAAACCGCACTGGCAATCGTAAAATGTAATAGTCTCTCAACAGCCAGTGATAAATAAAAGCATCCGCAAAGTTAAACGTATGATCCTCATTCCCCATTCAGCGTTGCTAACTGTTCAACTCCTGACGTTCCATTATTCCACATTGACGAATTGGTTTTCGGAAACTCGTTTTGCATTTTTGGACAACTCGTTTCAGTCAAATGCGAGACACGTTTCCGCCGACGTAATGGCCCCTCGAACGTTTTCCGTTTACCATCAAACACTCTATTTACTTATGAAAATATGTATGATTAAATAGGATAAGTGCCTAGAGTATCGGCAGTGGCCATCCAAAAACTTTCCTTATCCAGTTACCATCAGACTTCGAGAGCAGTAAATCATTATTTAAAAGCGAATTCGATTTACATAACTAATGAACTTACCATTCCAGTCAGCCAGCCGCCAGTCAAACCAACCACCTAGACCGAAACAATACAAGTGGAATTAATTGCTATTTGTTTACGAGAGGCACAATTATCTGACACTTGTTTTTTGCGATTTATTTTGACAATTTGTTAAATGCTGCGATTTCAAGATTGTTTTGTAGAATTTCGCGCCCTCGATTGCACACCTTCAAGGTGACGCTAACCAAGATAAACTGTAAATTGGTAAACTCCAGGCGAAACAAATTGAGAAATACGAAGTGCAGGCAGTGATTTATTTGGTACAAGGAACGCATTATTAATAGGATGAAAGATGGGCGTTTTTCTGCACAATGCAAAAACTTCAATATATTTCGTGTCATTCACGATTTATTTTCCAAAGCGTTAAATTAAAAAAAGTACAAGCACAACAGCCGAGACGGGTGCAACTTCTCACATAACAAAAAAATTGTACTAATTTGATTCAATAAAATACCTGATAACAAATTTGATCTTAATAACAAATTATCACTTTTCAAGTATGAAATTTAGAAGAATTGTATATAGGTAAAAAATTAACAATGCAAATGTTCAATTGAAGATAAATTACCTCTGTTGGTTGCAGTTAACATCGCTTTGTAACAACGCAAAGATTTATAGACCACTGTTGCAATTATTGAGGATGATCGTGATCTACTTTCGTTTTGTTTAATAATAATCGTTCTCTATTGAAATTGTAACGTCTTTCAATCCACTATATTGAAATATTCCCTTCATAATTTACGTGACGCGATACAAGCGCATAATTGTGCATAAAACACAGAAGAAATTTATCTTACAAGCTTACAATATTTATTATTTTTTATAATACGACGCTCCAGACTGCAATTAAGGCAAATTTATAGAGCGTTTTTAGTTATCTTATACACACATATCAAATCTGAAGTCAGCCAGACCGATAATTACTCTAAAAAATTTAATGAACTACGCCATTAATTAAATACTGACATCAAAATTTCCTCATTCGGCGGGTTGAGGAAGGCACGGATTTCCGATAATTTGATCTGCTATTCTACTAGCTTCTCTTAGACCACTTAAAAATGCTCCATGGACCGTAGCAGGATAATTCCTAATCGTATGCTCTCCTGCAAAAAAGACTCTCGCAGGACCGGCAGTCCCCGAAACCCCTTGACTATTTGGGGGAATCACAGGAGACGCTAACAAATCGTAATCGCTGCCTGAACTACCAACAGCGACAAAACTGTACGAACCCCTAGACCAGGGATCGGCCCTCCATCGAGTTACCACGGTTTCCTTCGGTTGAGGCACTCCAGACTGGCCAAAAATGCCTCGAAGTACGGCGATACATCTAAGAAAATTTCTTCGTCGACTAATTTAATTAAGACAGGTGTACGTACCTTCCGACAATAACATCATCGGTGACATTTTCCATGATAGCAGCCGCTTCACCTGCAACTAAAGCAAGAAGGACCGGTGCTTTGTACAAATTCCAGAAGAGAAACAATTCTCCTCGACTCGCAGTCGTACTCCCAACGTGTCCGAAAAGATTAGCTTGTGGATTCCAAAAAATCCTCTCGAAACACAAGACAACTTTATTCAAATTACCAAAACCCAACCTCTGGATTGCTGAAGTCTTCCAATCTGGCAAAGGTGGTGAGAATTGGACCGTATTCAGCTGGGAAGAGTTTGGAGACGCGCATAATTTCAAAACTCCCAGAGGAAGAGTGCACAGGACAACGTCCGCTGCAAGATAAACCAAAATCAATTCTTGAGAAATTTGTCTGGAAATACAATGCAATCCCTAGGGAGCCATTATCAGGATCAACAAACCGATAAATCCACACGGCCAAAAGCACAATGTTGTGCATTTGACGTGACCAATTAATGGTAAACTCAAGGATTACAGTTACCATTCATCAGTTTCGAGATCAAATTCTGTCGAAGATTGTTCTGTGTCGATCTTATGCGGGATGGACGTAATTATGTAGTCTTTGTCACAATCGCCTCTGTGCGCTCGGATAAGAAATTCTAATAATCGTTACAAGCAGTAAATATTGGCAATACT
This sequence comes from Tribolium madens, assembly GCF_015345945.1. NCBI lineage: Eukaryota > Metazoa > Arthropoda > Insecta > Coleoptera > Tenebrionidae > Tribolium > Tribolium madens. The sequence goes on from NW_025401006.1 coordinate 2,226,590, forward strand.
ATTAGCATCGTCCTAAGCTGGTTTACGTTGAATAAATGCTGCCGGCTAACGAGGTACTAATTTGCGCGGGGCACATCAGATAAACTGTTCAGAAATACAGAAAAATAAAATTTTCAACCAGTGTTACAAATTTTGTTCCATGTAGTGGGGTACTAAGTGGTGAACAATGGCGATTGTTTCAAGAAAATACATCCTTCCGGCAAAAATCAGGCGCCACGCCTCTGTACTTGTCAACAGCGAATACAAAATAACGTATATGACACGTAAAGTGGCAAATAATAATGTCTCAAGTGCCTACAATGTCTAGCAGTCTGACTACCTGTTGCTTTCATTGTCACCGTAAATATCGCATGCTATTTTCCTCGAGAAATCTCGACAACGTTGACGCAAACATATTGTACATACTTTCGGTTAATTATCACAAATTAGTAGTTATGGCTGGGGAAAAAAACTTCAGGAATGAAAAATTTTTCAAATAGCCTCAGTGAGGACATAAGTTTGGTTTTAAAATTTCTGTTCGAACTTGTATCATAATTTCCAATTTGTGGAAAACATGTTTCTCCTTTTTATTCGAGATAAAGATTAGATTCATAAATGTCAATTGCAACAATAAGAGAGAGCTGCATTCTATAATCTTAATAAATTACTGACTCTCAGGTGCGTTCGTGACAAGTTTGGAATTCTGACTGTACATCCAAGCCAAATGTATAATCAAACTGTTAAGCACAAATTACCGAAGCGATTTATCTAGTGTTGATACATTTATTATACAGCTATGGAATTTGCAGTGTATGTTATCCTTCACAAACTAACCACTGCCTATTTATAATTAATATTTTGGAAAATAACTTAACAGGTGTGTGGTATGCCACGTTCATCAATATCATATGTCTTACTGTCATATGCGATCGTTAGTTTGGCTGTTAAATTGATTTTGAAGACTATGACCCGTAATTTGAAAGGTTATGGTCTTAACCGGCACGATAGACCTGAAGCAGGAAATTTATTTGACAGATAACATCGTTGGAATGAGAAAACCTACGAAATTTAGTTATTTTGAATCATGTAATTTACGACAACTATTATTATCTTTAGTTAAAAAAGATCCTATTCTTAAAAACTATGATAAATTGGAAGACACATACATACAACCAAAACGTTGGAAATTAATTTTGACGTTTGAAAGCGTATTTATCATTTCTCATGTCACATGTAATTATTAGGGGCCACTTTTTATTAAACCTAATCCAAAAAAATGTTTGCTTTAAATTTTAAAAACTTTATCATTAGTAATGCAGAGCAAATGCTGTTTCAACATTATTTCCAGTGGCTGTAGTATTGTTAATGTAACAATTTAAACAAATAATGGTAAACAGAAGGCGTTCATATAGAACAGTAATTATGCACTAGTATGTACTGAGTATAAAAACCTGCATACATATTTTGTGCTTGTTTCCTGCAACTGCATTACTAGAAGCACGTGTTTATCATCATGAATTATTCTCTAGTGTGATCGAAAAAACTGACAGCCAACTGTACGGAACAAAAGCGTATAAAAGACAAGATCAAATGATCCCTATCACGTTCAGAACCATCTAAATAAAGGTGCAAATATGTGATGATGTATTACTAGAATGAGCAGCAATAAAATTCCTTGCATCCTTAGACATACAACAATGTTGACTTGAAATACTTAAAGTCCATTTACTGACATGTTGCTGATTAAAACTTCACAATTTATCCAGTTTCAGATCGTATATCATCAGTTTATGGTTTATCTGATTCCGGTGGCTAAGTTTAAATTTATTTGCAATTAAATACTCAAAGCAAACTGTATTCAATTAAGGGGGAAGGCTAAAAGGGAGCAGCTGTTTTCGTTTAAGCGGTAATCACGTAATGCCTTTTTCGTGTCGAAGGTGGACGTATTTGTGTGGGTCAAATATTAAAAACATGGCATAAGTAATATAGGTAGTTTAGTATTTGAGTTCGTTAAAAATAAGGTGGAGCACCGCCGTCGTCGGACGATAACCACGACAAATATCATTCGTTCCACTTGGGACACCGATCTAATTGGTGAGGCGGTTAGATATCATATCTGCATATGATAACAGCGACCAATGGCAGCCGACATATTAGAGCACCTCCTCCAGCGGCTACCAGCAACCGGAGTCAGTGGCCCCTACTTTTGTTTATTTACGACTTCCGGCAAGTTTAGAGTATAGCTTACAGGGCGTGTTCTATCAAATTATAATGTTGCCACGGCGCTAATTAAAATCGTTTTTTTGAATTACGACCTCCGCGTTGAATCAACTTTGTAAACGTATATCGGAGAAGATCGGTACTAATTACGAGGCTTCTTCACCACATACTTAAGATTTAATGCAATGTAATGAGTGTGTAGAGCACAGCTTATTTATCAGGAAGACTTGCTCCCTAGAGGCTTTGACTTTCAATTTAAAAATAAAGTGAAAAGAAATGTTTCAAGTATTTACCGTGATAAGTATTTACTGAATGGGGTGTCCTGGGATTATAGACAGTGACTTCGACTCCGTTCTTGTTGTATTCCACTTTTTTAACAGCAGCATTTAGTTTGATATCCAAACCTTCAGCTAAAGCCACTGGTACACACGAATATCCGTTGCGAACTGTAAAAGAAAAAAACAACAGTTACGACCAATTTTCATAGTTTAGATAAAATCAACAAAAGGAAATTAAATAATAACTGGGCGAGTTGCACCATTTATCATAGTCATCAAGTTCCCAAATACCACATGATAAAAAATCTTCCTCTATAAACCACAACAAAGATGCTGATACGATAAGACTAATTTTGGTTTTATTTTCGTTAATCCGTGCATTGTGTGCACGTTGTGTGTATGTAATAACAGAGAAAAAATGATCACGTTCTGCGTTCTTTTCCCTCCAATGAAATGCTAATAGTTCATGGCATCGTTCCATTATTTTAATTGGAGCCAGGTAATTACAGCGTCTGGTCGATAATTGCAGCTTAAACAAACACACGAACGTCATGAGAGAAAATCGACCGAGCATAAAACTAAAAACTGACGAGGAGAGAATTTACACAGGGGGCGAACGGGCGAGTCGATTCAAAATATTGCACTGCTCGCAAAAAAAAGGAAAAAAATAGAATAAAAAAGCAAAAATGCATCACGTGAAATGAATAAAAATATGTCCACCGAAGAGCAACAGTGAAACATCAAAATTTTGACTTTTCGACTTTTCGTGAACTGTAAATTCAATATTTACGCTGATAAAATTTTGACTTGTAAATAATAATGTATTGCTGATGTTTATAGAAGTTGACAAAACATTGTTTAGTGTTTTTTTAATTTTGGGATACCTATATGTACTTACACAGGGCGATTAAGACTAGATAATGAGCCTGACTCTCTGGCGATGCAACCCAAAAAACAAATTTCAATTACGCCTTTGATCCAATTTAAATTAGGATTTGCAAGTTTAATCCAAGTCATCATCTTATGTCACTCATCAGCGTAGAGAACGATTATTAGTGCCATTCAGTTCTCGCGGAATGATAGAGAAATTAGAGAAGTCTTTTCGGTGTAAACCCAATACAAAATATATGAAAGAATAAAACATTAAAGGTAGGCAACCAGTTTTTTATAAATCATAAGTTGCTTGTCAAAGCACTGTCAAAGCGACATAAGATAACTTGGATTGCAAATGCAAATTGTAATTAAAATTAGATCAAGACGTAAATTAAATTTGTTTTTTGGGTTGCATGGCCAGGACGTCAGGCATACACCCTGTATTGATAGACTTCTTTCAATATTTGAGACATTTTTTACAAACTGGAAGCGGCAAATAGGTACCTAGGTAATGAAACATTATTCTTTTTGAAGAATTTCAAACATTATTTTGTGTAGCTACTTTGTGTACACAAAAAGTGATCCACAACGAATGAATATGTTGGCAATCCTGACTATAATTCTTAAAGGTTACCATTGGAGTACGCATTTTTGATTAAGAACAATTCAACAATATTGAGGGGTTGTACATTAAGTATTTGTTAAGAAGAACTGTATCCGGTTGCAGTGCTTCAAATTATCAACAAAAATACTTTTAAATCTGTTACCTACAGACTCAGTCTTTCTGGATCACTTCGTATTTAAGGGTGTCCGCGACCAACGATTTGAGACGTTAGTATATTGAAAACAAAATTACTCTCTTAATATACAACAGAATTTCAAGTATCTATTATACCTACATCAAAGTAAAGGTTTTTCAAATCTACAGGCCGGTACGTTGAGATTTAAAAAAAATGTAATACCTTTAAAAAAAGAACAAAAATGCATAAATGCTGAACTTAAAAACAACTGTACTCAGTCAATTTTTCAAGTAATCAATCTTGGTTTCTGTAAGATAATTTAATAGTATATTATAATACTAGTTTATAAGCAAGCCTTTAAACACGCACGACGGGTTTAAGAGCACGACGCATCAGCGGAGTACTTTAACGTTGTAAGTGTTTTAAAGGCGCTTATAAACGAGTGTTATACGCTATTTTTTATTGTACCTGCCCATTTACGATCATCTTTATCATGTAATTAGTATAATCATTTTCAGTTATTATTATTAGAGAACTAGAAGCAGAAACGTTTGACGTTTGATGCCACCATAGTAACTAAATTGACTTATACATCTAGAAAAACTGTATTTTGGGTATTGAGGAACTAAATAGATATTTATGTATTTAAGTACGCAAAATAGGGTTTTAGGGGACGAATCGTAATTAATGACGAGGCGACGTATGAGCCGAGTTTTTAATGAGAGGAGTCACCTAAAATCGGTTGCGTACGTGGTGCATACAAGATTTTTTTGTTAAAGCTCCCAAAACACGAATTCACACCTCTTACTAATTAAAAAATTCGTTACCGTAGTAACCAATTTTATTTTTTAGTCTGCAAAAACTGTTTTTGGGGACTGAGTACCTAATTTTGCGTACTATAAGTTATTGTAAATTACTCCCAACAAAAAGTAATATTATAGCAAAAATTGTCACAACAAGTTGATTAATTTTAGCCAACTTCAAATAAATGAAATGTCGCATTAATATTTATAAACAGTGCAAAAAAGTTGACAAATTTTTTACAACTTTATAGAACGTGACTATAAACAAATGTGTCTTTCAACGTCCTAAACGGTACTTTTAAAAATGGGTTTACATTAATTTCTAGGCAGCATATCAGGTGACACTAGCACAAACTGGTCAACAATCAATCAATTCCTTTTTTTTCAAAATGTAACTTTATTAAGTCTATAGTGGTTCAGTGGTTCAGTTTTGTGTCTTTTTACATACATTTTATCAAATAGGTACATACATAGTATACACAATGAATCAATAAAAATATTTAGGTAGGCACATGTTAAAATATAAAGTTTTAATATTAACTGTAGCTATATTTACTTCAAACAATATAATTATTTGTTTTTTTCAGAGTCATAAATGTTTTTTAAGTATATTGGAAAAATCTTATTTACTAAAAATAGTCATTCCTCGAAGCGCTAGTGGCCTAACCATTACCAATCATTTATTCTGCCAATTAAGATTGATGTACGGGATGAGCACGCCGTTCGCGATCCTTAATGGAATTAAATTATCATTTTAAGTCGATCTCTATTCTTTAGAGAAATATTGATACACGACTAGAATTTTTCTGTTCGACCATTCCGGCTGCCGGATAATTCCAGACGTGCCGTATAATCTAGAGCGGCAAAGTTTATGAAATCTTGCAATTCGTGACTTGTTACACAAGGTTTCTGCAACGGCAATTGTAATACGTACAAGGTCTACAGTGTAGATATAACATTTTCTAAATAATTTCTCACAGCGAATAAAGTTAAATTGCGACAGAAGGTGGGCCATGCCTATCTCTCTTTCACCGAACAGGTTTCGTAAATGAGACTCCATAACCATAAAATGTCGCGAATAATGGCAACTTTGCCATATCCGGTACCATCACCTCAAATTTTTGGCTTCTTTTGGATCATTGGTTAGAATTCGACAGAGTTGCCGTGTGAGTGGTCTCTCGGCAAAGAAATGAGTTTTGTGGATTTTTGGCAGAGGACGAGTTCGGGGGGCCTGAGGCCATGGTCTCCGCCCAGTTGCATTGTCTTATAAGGTTTGGAAGACGACGATTGGTCGCTGCTTTTGACGTCATGACATGTGTACTTAGTTGCTTGATATACGGTCTTGATAATGAATACTCAAGACATGGCCGGTCCTAATTTCATATGCTGGCTAACGGACCGCATACCGCCTGTTCCATGCCACTGCCACTACTTTAGGCTCGTTAGGAGTCCGCACTGAATGATTAAGCAAAATGGTACAAGTGTTGTATGCCGACCAGCTACCGAAGAAGAATGCAAATCAATAAATAAAATTCGAGGAGGTCTACATTTTGATTAACATCAGAAATTTAACTCGCACTGAAAGAATAATGGGCCGCAATATAGGTACTTGTTACGTAACAAATAGGCGCGGAGAACACGATAAAGCCACTGTCAAAAGTATCAAAAATAAATATGAAAGCCCCCTTAATTAATTGAATTTTTCTACTGCGACACTATTAGAAATATAATTTATCTCTTAATTAAAAATAGTATCTTCTTTTCGGACTGTCAGCATAATTTTGTCGTGCAAAAGCGGATCAAGTGTTGATGATAAATGAATTTTATATGCACCATCATAAAAATTAATGATCAGACTAACAAGTCCTTTTTTGGTAAAGGATTATACCGATTAACTTGACAGGAAAGGTGTTGAAATCTCTAAATTTTCTTCAAAACTTTGTTACCACTCATTAGGATTAAGAAATAAATTCCAACAACCAAACGTTTCCGGTTCTAACGAGAAAATTATCTAGAAAATTTTACTTTTAGGGTAAGTCCGGGAAAGATGTACCACATTTTGAAAAAACTGATGTAAAATTATAATCTTTATTTCAATTCAAACCATCACGAATGTGTGATGTGTTAAAGTCCATCTGATGTCCCATCTTGTATGGTTGATATGAACTACTAATAGTTTCTAATTACTCCTACTATTTTTTCTTAACAATGTTTTCTGTATGGCTGGCACAAATCTGTATCTAGCCATGTATGTACATTATTCGTGAATTCAATTCAAAATTTTTGATTTCTGTATGACAAATTTTTTTGTAGTAGCTTCGTTTATCTCTATTTTTTTTAAATATTTTACTGCACTTTTTGTCTTTTGTAATTTTTTTACATTCAATTTCTCTGTATATGGCGCACTTTTTATTCTAATGTAAATTGTAAACATGCTTTCACTAAAAATACACCCAAAAACTATCTTCAATAAAGGTGGTCCATCTTTCACCGATGCGGAAAGAGAGATAAATTACTAAATTACAGCTGATCACGTTTGAACAGAACACTGTTTTTAGATTATAATTAATGATAAACATAGTATTAGTACATTCTTGTATAAATAATAAGTTTAAACTTGCCACTGTTGCACTGAGACGATTGGTACTAAATTTTTTTGATCAAGTTTTTGCAAAAAATACTTATAATTTTGTATTGAACCACGCGTTTTTAAGCGGTTTCCTATAAAGTAACTAAAAATAATAATATTAACATTTTCTATAAGAGATGGAGCCCTAGAAAGGTTCTAAATTCAAAAGTCCATCTATCCCGCTGGTCCATCTCTCCTGGATTTACCCTAATTGTGAATGTAGCATAGAACTTTTAATATGCATTGGAGAAGGTCTATAATTTATAATATACATAGTTGTCTGCTGCTAGTCTTACATTCGATGCAGCGACACTTTGATTTTTCCCATTTACACCGCCAATAAATCTTTAATCGTCCCTATTTACCTTAATTAAACTTGCCGTTTATCTTATGATTGAACATAAAAGTCAAAATAATAAACGACTCAGTGTAGCTAATAATAATTATGTTTTCTCGTAGAATGAGATTATTGATTGTGTTATGTGAACATAAATTTAATTTTAAAAACATAAACATGCGATAATAACAAAATAAATATTAAAAAGTCATAAAACGAAATTTATTTTTACAAAGTTATAGTTTTCCGGATGCATTTAATTATCTCCTGTTTGTCCAATACTAAAAATATTAATAAAATATCAAAGTATACAAAACTTAAATAATCAAACGACCCGGACAAAATTGAAACCGTTGGAAGTACTATATTATGGCGTCAAGTCAGTAGAATATTTTATGGTCCCACATCTAATATCCATCTGATTTACGACATCCTGTAGCTACCAGGTCCATTCTTTCTCCAACTGTGTTGCGCTACCTTTATTTCCCCTTACAATCACTTTAATAAAAACAAATAGAGCGATACAGATTTTTTTTATGTCGATTACTTCACGTAATCGAAATAATAGGTAGGTACCAAGCGGCAGGTACTCGGTAGGTACCAATTAATGAAAACTTTTCTATACTATTCTTTGCACAAATCTGATAAGCGTACTCATTATTGATAATAATTATTAGTTTCTGATAAAAATGAAAAGTGGGCAGGTGTGTGCTACATAACTCGACTATGTTACTTTCTATTTTCTTGTGCGTAAGTACCGGAATTTTGAATAAAAACGATAAATAGGGTACTGTATACAGGTGAGTACTTTTCACCACAAATCAAAATTATTTCCCATGAAATTCCACCCGAGCGATCGCTTTTGTTCAAAAATGATCCGATCAAAAGGTGCTCACCGCAACGTTTTGGATAATTTAATTCATTGTAGTGAAATTAAAACCAGGCTCTCATTATTATTGTTCACTATAATTATAGTTCTACCACATCCAAAGCGTTAGATTTTGTCGACGTTTACGTGTACTCAAATAATACAACTGACATAAAACCCAACGAGCCGTTTGGCATGACTGTTAATTTTTATCTTTGCTCCTTTCTAGTTCTGTCAAGTCAAAGCCATTTGATTTTTGATAATCTGTTGAAGATGTTGTTAAATTATCAAGTGCAATAAAATGTGACGATAACTACATTACATTTAATTATGCGCCACTATTAAAAAACAAACGAACAAATTTGAGTTGTTTTAAGGTATCACAAATTTTCTTTATACTCGTTGCATTCCACTTGTCTGTTTTAATGGTTTTATAAGCCAATTTCAATGCCAGAGGTACCATAAATGACAGTCAACCATGTCTATTAAAAATTTTGACGATTACCTCAAACTACGAACACGATCCCGACAGCGCTATAACATAACTACACAGAGTGTCTTATATTTAAGATTTTATTCTACTATAAATTATTTTCTTACTTCTACAAACAACCAATCGTAATTTAGGATACCTATATAATGTTATAAGGTGAACTTTTTAAGTAAATAAATATTTTGTATTAACCTGCCGCACCAGTCGACCGATCTATCGCCAATTAATCTAAATTGAACCCGACAGACAATCCCAATTAATAGATTTACCGGAGCATCAATCTCGTGCTTTTGAAAACAAGCGACCAAAGCCCCAGCACGCTTACCATCAGTTGCATTTGGGAGACACTAATTAATCACACAGAGTGAAAAGGATTCCATCGGTCCTTGTTGCACGCTTCATTTATTTGATAATGAGGTGTTTTTCAATCATTAATACGTTCGGATCAGTAAATCGATCGATCAAATCGATAAAATAGACACCGTTTACGTAATATTATCTCAACGTGGACCCATTAAGGACGTTGTCATAGATGGCCTATGCGGCTATGCCGGGATAATGTTGCCATAATTGGGATATCAATCGATAAGGAAAATAAAACGCTCCGAAATACCGGCGATAAATCATGCGGTTTTGGTGGCAACGGTAGCCGAGAACGTATTATTTGCGGTGGAGCTTTTGAGGGTCGATGTACTGCCACGTCCAAAGTAAGACCGCCGAGAAAAGAACGCGCTAGTGGATGATTGATGGCCGCCCCGGCGGTAAGACCACGGGATGTGTGGTGAACTCACAGGGAGTCTTCGCTCTATAATGTCGCCAAGAATATATAAAACGGTATCGGAATTCAATGCAGACAGCTTATCTTTCATAAAACTAAAGGATCCAACTTGTCACCAATATAAATTATTACTTGCAACCAAGGCATAGAGGGTAAAACAAGAATTTCATTCCATTAGCAATCAAACAGGAGTGCCTCTTGACCTCATAGAATTAAAAAGCTTCCTATCCTCCTAAATATAATTTATTGCCCAATGATGAACTAACAATAATCATCAGGATAAAAACGCGGCCGTTTTGGGCCTGCCACCTGTCTACGGATGAACAGGCTGATGACAGTACCGCCAAGATATCGGTAGCCCTAATCCCCACGATGGTATCATACTACCGACACAGAAATATTAGACATATTTTTGTGTCTGTATCGAAGGAAAATCGGTCCTGCATTCCAGTCAGAAGCACAACTATCTCTATATTCCTTATTAAATTAAATCAAATCTCAAAATTTGGCATAGAAAACTTCAAGATAAAATGTCTGAAATAAAAATTAGACAATTCGATTATGGCCCCGCGGGAAATTATCTGTTAATAACTGACGCTCCCTTATTTATCACGGCTGTTGACAGATAAGAGCTGTGCAGAATACGCACGGATAGGAAAGCTCAGAGAGCGTTATTTTATGGTCGAGATTCCACTGTTTACGGCTCCTTGTAGCTCATTTATCATATCATTGTTACGGGCGACACCGATAATAAAATGCATAACTTACGACCGTCATCGAGGGTGTTTTATTAGATGAAGACAACACTAAGGTTGAAACCACTGTTAGATTTTTTCACGTCTGCAGAAACTCCGTAATCTGGATAACTACAAAAGGCAATAAAAATCGACGCTTCAGAACGATGTAACTATAAAATAAGGCGATAAACTTTGTGTGTGATTTTTTCCTCGATATTATACCTGCCACAAAGTTTTGTACATAAATGTCAACAACATGTTGTTGCTTCGTAATAAAAGCAGATAATGTTGTAAAGATGCTTTTTATTTATTTCACAAATTAATGGGTTTCATAAATTTCATTTGTTAGATTACTGGGGCAGGTAATTTTTTCTACTTTTTCTACATAATTGATTTGTTCAAATTTAACAGTTGTTGGTTGAAAATAAAGCAGTTATAATGACGATCCGACCAGAAAATTCCTATGTTATATTGAAGTAATGGAAAGGAAGTGATACTCGTGACCGTGATAATTGAGCAATGCGCTTTGTCATTGTTTTCATTAACTTTTCGTCCGCTTTGGTGAAACGAAAGCGTTGTTTTCTGAAAAATAATTGGAAAACTAAATGTTTTTCAAGAATTACACCAAGTTTGAGTTATTTCGACGCAATTTATTCCACTTTTTCTATCTAAAGCTTTCCAACTCCAACAGTATAAAAATTTAATTCATGTGTAGTTTGCACTTCGCAGTAATATTAAGCCCGCAGGAATATCCTGTTACGGCTCCAGGTTTTGAGGTCGAATAATCCCCAAGAACATTGAGGCCTCTTCAAGAAGCCGCCAAGTTAGCACAACTCAATTTGGAAACTAAATAGAAACGTAAGTGGTGCACGGTCCCGGGCGGTTGCTCTAAGTCATCGCCATCTCTTTGAAAACGTCAGCTTAATGCGACCGTAATTACAAAGTTACAGTGGGTGGTGAGACGTTAACCGCCTCCCTATACATCTACGTTCATTCCTGTACATTGGGCGCCCCATCGACTGTACGAATCATGTAATGTAACTGTATGGAATGGAACCACAATAACACGCAGCCCAAATGAGAAAACTCCCCTTGAGGTTTTTACCACTTATACACTTTATACTACAATGCTATAATTTTAAGAAAAGTCTTTCGCCGTCTCGACAATGTTTTCCCGTTTAAAAGCCTCCAGAAAAATACTGTAAAAAATATGAATGTCTTATTGATAAAAAAAAGATTTCTGCACAACTCCTGACTTTGATTAAAACTGAAGTGATCAAAAGAAAAGTCTTAATAATTTTTAAATTATAAAAATAAACCTCCGCCTAGGTGTTGGTAGCTTAATAATCCAAGAAACTTGTTGGATTTTAGAAAAAATGCCTCAAATATCATTGAGCGTTATTAATTTTCACTATCATTAAACAGGTGCAGCAGATAATTACAAAACTAATACTTAATGGTTTATATCTGAGATAAATTGAATATTTTGCATACGTCGTATGCAACTGGAGAAAATAATAATTAAGATCATTAAAAAAATGTAATAACTTCGCTGTTCATAAATCATTAGTCTAATGCAATTTTTTTTAGAAAATTGAGCAAATTTTTGCAAATAAGCTGAGTGTAGCGTTTGGTTGTGCGTTTATTTCATGAAAAACGATTAAAATATGATTAATGAGAAATTTATTGTCGCCAAGAAAAGACAGATGGGCGGTCGCGCGTCGCATTCGTTCGTTTGTCTCCTTTTACACGAATAAATTAACGCCGGGATTTATTTTGAAAACAAATGTTGGACATCAAAAGTTATTGATAAAGCCGAAACTGAACATCGAGGATCTGTCATACCTTAACAGGCGGACAATTTTTTGTCCACCAACGAACGAATAATGATGAACGCTTTGGACAAATAAATAATAATGCTGCGAGTGTGTTGGTGATTAAGAAAATTGATAAAACACATCGTTTACGTCCGACAGTGATTGATTCGGGACCAGTCGCTGCAAGAAGTGGATTTAATTAACACCTCTGTCTGATGCTATCGGCCTAAAAGCCGAAAAATTCACGGCGTTTTGTCCAGACGATGAACCGCCACCTGTCGACGAGCGTTTCAACCCTTAACCGGGAATCGAAACCGGAAAGCACAGTAGGTACATGTACATTGATTCTGACTAAATTCACAAACAAGTGTGGAAATAAACAGTGCGACGCGACGTATAGATAAGACAGTCCTTTAATTAACAACTGACACAATTACGAAAAATGCGACACGGTACTATGTTGAAAACATAAATCTACAGCGATCTTATCAAAGGGTAATTTCACCTCCCTCGAGGCGGGCTGCGAAATCCCGAAATTGAAATATTTTTTTCTCTTGTAAAACCGCATGTTCTGCATTTTGCGTTCTATTTGTAATCGTTTTTTTCGAATTTCTTAATAAAACGTTTTGTATTTTGTTTATGTTAATTTGATTAAAAAAAAGTGTATAACCATCACTGCCAGTAATCCATTGTTTTCAATTGTGCCATTGCTTATGTAAACAATTTCTAAGTTGTCTTACTGACTTGCACGATACTGGGGTCAATACTTTTTCATCGCAGTACTGTTAGAGATAACATGTTATACGATAGATTGGTTGTAACATTTAGTTGATGAGAAAAAATATTGTAATGGGTAAATACAGGCAAGGCAGGAAACATTTGCGTTTAGCATTTTTGCTGCCCCTTCACCTTTTTACCACGATCCAACAAAACGTTGTTTAATTTATACATTGCAAAGATATTAAACCACTGGACAGGAACAGTAAATTTCATACTTCATATCCTTTATTAATAAAATAAGAAAATTGTTATAAAAAATAAAGTTATTGATTAGAACACATAAGATCTAGTTACAGTAGCGTTAAGGAGATAAATTGTTATCGTAGAGAATTTGACAGACATACGGTATAAACCGGTGTCTTAATGGCATAACTTCACACTTTCGCCTCATCACAGGTATTTGCAGTAATTGGAGTAACGGCATGTGATGGATGAACTATTTGCGCTGCGCTCTATGAAGACGTAGAAAAACAGTCGTTGGAGCGTCGATTCTTGTTGCGAGTTAAATTGAAAACAATTTGCCACATTAATCACTGCTGTATTACCGCAAATCATCCGACGGTGAGGCATCAATACGATCGGAATGCAGTATTGTGTTCTACCATGATAGTACGTCGTTTTTCACGTCGGGACGATGACGTCGATCCTGCTGAGTCTCGGCTTATTGTCATTAGGACCGACACATTGCGCGTCGTTTAAAAACAGTCAATGATAATATCGGCGTAATTGTTTCATTGGATTGAATAGAACACAACCGCGATCTTCTTTATCGGCCCGTACAGACATAAACTAGCCCACTCTATTTCCATTTAGTAGCGCGCGGATCTACACACGTGATACAATAGTCTACCATCTCAACAGATCATCGATGCAGATAGCAGAACAAGTCGAATTATTCAAGATGGCGTTAAGATATCTCGACGAGCCTATGCTAATGCAACTTGCGTCTGTCCTGCCAGTTCTATTACCCAGATGAATTTATAACGAGCTCCAACGCTAATGGGACGACTACATTCAAATTGAATCACTTAGTTTAAAGGACTGAATGACGTTCACACGATATATGCCATTTTGCTACCAGTCAACCTTCCGTGACTAATTGTGCCATTCGTCAAAATGATTCGCGGAACGACTTATCCCTTTTCGGTCTAGCACTGATCGACATAAAGAAGGTAAAAGTTTCATGACACAACGCACACCAATTAAGACCTGTTTAATAAACACAAAGACGTGTTTGAAAACGTTTTAACGACGTCAAAATTCCTCATATTTATAAAGAAGAATTTAATTTCATATTTTTCAATGTTGGTCTTAATGAAGATATTTTCTTGGCATACAGTAATTTATTTGCAGATTAACAACACCTGACAGTTTTTTTTTCTGAATTGCCCATTGTTGGTGCGTAAAATCTGAAATAATGAAGTCACCAGATTCGATATACTATTATAATACGAATGGTGGTAACTCTTAAGTAATGGTAATAATTTATGTGTTATGGTATTAATTTAATTTATGACGTCAGGAAGATATCACGCTATAGATGATTTACAAGGCATGCAGAGGTTGACCTCGGAAGGTGCTGTTTTACGACGACTGCGTGCCACATTTTATTAGAACGATCTTCTGAATTGCCCAAAAATTGTTGGAGTATTGCCAGCCATATATTTTCTGAAATTGCCCAGAACTGCAAGAGGGAGTACCTAAATAAAATATTGTATAAATAAAAACATATCCAAACAAGCGTGTAAGTGGGTATTATTAATGCTTTGAGTTGGTGGTGAAGACATGCTAATTCTCTTTCCCATAAGTTACAGCTCGTGAACCATAAAAACGAGCCGTGAGAGCATGAATCGAAAAGCAACCTGTTAAAACGAGTAACGGAACAAATACCCTATGAGCTACAGTACTACTGTAAGGTACTGAACTAATATTTATGAGATGCGCCCATAAGTTATTAAAACATTGTAAAGTCTTCGCGATCTCCTCGGTGGATGAACACTCGGAATGAGCGAAGAGATCGCCGCCACCACCCGCGATGGACCTCGGGGCCTTCGTGAGCACCGACTCTCTGGAAGAGAATCCATAGGATTACGCATTCCGTTAATGGCATGAGTTACAGCGACCTAGACGCAATTTACACTTGTCCGACACGATATGCCCACCGTTTATGCCGCACTGGAGATATATGTTTACCTATTACATCACATTTAGTCTATAAATCACACGGGCGGCGGCGACCAAGAGAGGACTGTGTAGAATGTCATTTGCCAGAAGGAGAAAGAAAGCTCGATTTATGTTCACGTACGATTTTAACGGCGTCGGCCGCAAATGAAGTGCCGGAGAAGTTATATGGTGTATAACCGGATTTATTATGCCTATGCGAAATTAGCGTTGAGTTTTTATTAAGTGTTGAGAAGCGTCATTGTACGACTCGTATTTTACGCTGCCCCTAATGATGTCGGCCAACGATCGCAAGAGATGTGTTAATTATTACGATTCGATACGAAAACAAAACTCACTGAACATCTTCAGGGGAATATAAATCTGGCTCCGACGCCTTAGTTTAGTAGTCTATATATGAAGTATCCAGAGGCAAAAAAATATTTTTTTACTCCTTGTTTCGGCTCAACTTGCACCTACACAATTTGCTCCGAAAACGTCTACAATCGCACCCTTAGGATAAGTTAAAGCATAGAGCATATGAACACATTAACAATCGAAAAATCAATGCTTTTGGTACAATAGACTTCGTCTGCCGAAAAGACTTTTTAACAATTAAAGCGAGTATTGTTAGTTGTCCGACAGATTTACGCCGAACACAATCGGGTCACATGTAGCCCATAAAAACCAAGATATAGGACCGCAGCTTGTTGGCGGTTCTGCTCGTTTCTTACACCTAATGTGACGCGAATAAAAATTCGCCCATAAAACATCGAAAATCTGTCTCGTACCTCTTTCGCCTTTCAACGCTTTTCGTCAATAATTAGTAGTTGCAAAAAGACAAACGCCAAACATTGTATATACACTTTTTGAACGTACAACAAAAGATGTAAATCGTATTAACCAGCTACGGAAATTTTAATTGCTTTATGTTTGTTTAGTACACGCTACCTATTATGAAGATGCTACCTGGTACTCGTTATTCAATTTAGACGATCTCTAATTGGGTGTAAATTGCCGGCTTTTTCCAGACTCAGCCTCGGGTTAGGCTCCTGAACCGCATTACTGTGATAATAAGGCCAGGTACGGTCGCTTATTATGAGTAGACGTGCAGTTTACCCTGAGTTTTGTTCATGTTGATCACATTTTTGAGGCGAAATTAAAAAGAAATTACCTTGCAGTTTGGCTCGTTTCAGTTTTATTTTCGTAACCGCCATCTAACGCAATAAATTCACTCCAACTCCACAACTTTTAAAATTATAGAGAAAAGCCATTCAATGACGTATTTATCGTGGCATATCAAAGTTGCGTGCGCGTAATTTATGTTGGTTGTTGTACAAAACTGTGTAGTGCTGAATACCTGAGACCACCGCGGCGTTCGTTATCGACGTTTTCATGAAGATAACGACTTCATCGGGCGCAAATTCTACATATTATCACAGGAAATATGAACGGCTGCTTTCAACCGTTGGATAAACGATGAAATCGGGATAGCTTCGACCGAAAATGTTCTTGTAATTTTCTTGAACACCAAGAAATATGTTTTCAACCGGAATGTAACAGCATCAACATGTACGGTAATTTAACAAATGCTATAATGCCAAGAAGAATGAAGTAAAATTAATATAAAATAGGTGCAGCCCCGGACACTCATTTTTTTCAATCTCGATGTTTCCATCATCAAGTTACCAACATAACCATCACCCAACGAAAATTCAGCATAAATAAACTTTGCATCGATATAAAAGTCAACAAAATTATTACCCTTCTTTTCTTCTTTTTATACTTGGTAGTAAAGATAAATATCTTTAAGTTTTTCATGAATACTTTAGGTACAGGATGTATTTTAAATTCTATAGTTAGTACAAAAAGTTGTGTAAGAAATGGTAAAAAAGCATTCCTTAAGGTTGGAGAATATATTCCAACAATTTTCTTCTTTAATTGACCGAAAGCTCTTTTAATTAAAATGCGGCAGACGTTTTCGCAATCCTGGGATATAATACAAAGCTATATTCTTCAATAAATTCGATGGTAGAGACGCTTCCAGTGTGGAATAAGTGTTTGGGTCAATATCTTTTTTGGAACAGTTGGGTTTGAGTTATGAATATAAGCGGTGCCAAGCCGTCGGTAAAATCGGGACCTACTAACGTGCTAATACGGTCCTTAATGATGTCACGTCCTGTTTTGATGTCGTTTCAGTCGACATGGAAAACAAATTAAAGTACACTGGCAAAGCCATGCGCTATTTTGTACAGATGTTTATAACATCGTCGCCACGGCATGTTGGTTAAAGAGAGCGGGGGCGGCGATTGACGCCTACAACATTCTGCAAGACGCGTGTAACCATCAATAGCGCGCACCGGGATACAGACTCTGCGACACCTCTGCACACTCCAGAAACCATCGTTCACACCATCCGTGCAAATAGGCTCGCCTCTTCATTCCCAACGAGGTTATTATCGGGAACAAAACAATATTAGAATTGCTTACTCCAGATGAGATGTTATTTTAATTGCAAATACCGAATGGTAAGGTGCGCGGCCAGAGGTGCGATGCAGTTCCAAAAGTCAATTAAGAAACGACTGGTGGTGGCGGCCTTGACGGTGTCGTGTTATTAGAATATCAGCGGGGTGTCGCATTGTGCTCGGTGCCGGGTCTGATGGCTCCTTCACTGGAATAAAGCGCCGTCACATAACGAGATTTCATTTATGCACCTCTTATGGAAACCACCACAAAACAACCCCGCCAAAATTCATATAGTAAGAAGCATTTAAAACGACGTGTAAAAATTATTAAAACTTATCAAATCATATGCTCATGTACTTTCACACAAGTAATTTGGTGAGGCCGATTGGCGGTTTGCTTCAAAGTTAAAAAAAGTTGAGAATATCTCGTGATGCTATCATTCCCTAGTGCGATTTATTCGCGTCGAAATTAAAATAGCGACTCCTCGAAAAATCAATTTACGATAATTGCATTTGCTGGAGTAAAAATTTCGGGTGAGATCCTATCTAGACGATGTCGATCCAGAAATGCGATAGGTCCTATACGAAGCGAGCAGCACAAAATCTTGCGTCTCTTATGAAATTTTAATGGCCTCAGCGTAAAACAAACCGCCTCGTTACCATCGTAATTAAGATTTATATGACAACAATAAAGTTGCTTCGACGGGGGAATCGAAGAATTCTGGGTGCACATATTATTTTGAATGTGCAAAAAGCATTTCTCACGTTATTATTAATGAGAAATAAAAGGAAGGAGTACGTCGTTATCTTACAAATTAGAGATTTGTCGAGAGTTCCAAACCGCATTACCCTTTAGTCCATTAATTCCGGCACACAATCCTACACCATCAGTTACAGTGATGCAACCGAAATGGACAACCGAGCCAAATCGTAATTAAGTAATCAGCAAAGGCGATGCAGGACGAAACTGCATGCCCACGAAAGAGAGGCATAAAACGGCAACAACAACAAAAGCCGAACCTCGAGATGCAACCTGCCGTGATCCTTTCATCAATCTACCGAGCTACTTTACGAGTCCGAGCAACGCCTCGACCATGAATCAATATTTTTAAATTAACCAATTTATTGATTGGGATCTAGCGGTACAGATGGGCTGCTATCATCGCATTGTTTATGTTGCTCGATGTGTGTTGCATCTAGACAGGAATCGGTCTGGATCGTAGAAAACAAAAACTTGACGCTCGATAACGGCCAAGACAACACAAAAACTGGATCTACACGTTCACGCATTGCAAACGGATACTCTCCAAAAGGAATCTCCAATGCAAAATTGACCGTTTCAACGCATCTGTCTCATCTGACAACGGCAAATTACATTCGAGCTAAGTTATTTAGCCGCTCACTTTCGCAACATCCTCACACAAAATGACTTCTACTCTACTGATTTGAATTGTGAATATCAAGACACTGTAGCATAAATTAAAACAGATAACTTAATTTCGTATTCATAGACAGAAGCTCATCTTTTTAATCTAATCGGACAGAGTTCACCTAAAATAATAATTATTATTTGAAACGATGACTAGACGACTCTACACCCACGACGTCAAGATAAAGTAAGAAAATTCAGGAAGAATGTAGCTTTTGTGGTTTTGGTGAAAGATGCTGGAACATATGCATTGACGTCATAGGGACCAAACTGGTGATAACATCATGTAGGGCAACGTACGTTTTACGTTCATGACATGTACACCAACACGAATCCTGACATCGCACCTATTTTATAAACATACCAACACGAGTGCCTGAGTGTAACCTATCACACGGCTACATAAAATAGTTGTAAATACCAGTAATTTGCATACATATTGTTAGTTATCTTTGTAATCGTACTTGGTTTAAATGTTATTGATATTTATGAGTGTGATTGAATTTAGATTGGATGCAAGTCGAGAAACTTGAAAGCAAAGGTGCACGTCTGATGACGACCTCCGACCTTCCCCGACCTTCGAATTTGGGAAAAATCGCAAGATACATCTAGAAGTCGCGACTGCCGCTCAGTATAAACATTTCAACACCGAGTTTTTCGCGTTCGTGCAATAAAAACGATCTCTATCACGCAAAGCTTAACGCAATATGGCTAATATATGCAGAATTTATTAGACAGCCCGTTACATTGTAATATAGGGCTTACACGCATGCAACAACTGTAAGAAAAATCGTCATTAGCATTCTCATAATTTGCATATTATAAGTGTTGGATGACGTAGAGATAACGTATGGCGGTATTTATTATAGGAAAACTAATATATTTCCTTTGGTCGGGCCCGTGCCGACATCACCCCGCGAAGATACTCGTTAACGAATGTATGCCCGCATGCCTCAAACCTAGGGTTGGAGAAAATGCCTCTAGTTGACGACGCCCGCCGAGTATACAAATCAATCACGCCATACCGTTAGTGTTAATTAGAAAAGTTGACCTCGCAGCAGTCGAACAGTCAGGTAGTGAAAGAATTGTTACCTTGCGGACACGATTTGATCTACGGACTGCTTCTACGTGCGGGGTTATTTCGGAAAAATACAAAGCGTTCAGAAAGAAATTAATTGGCAAAGCCAATTCAAGCAGAAAAAAGAAACACATACCCAATAAAAGAGACAAAATTTTAAAACAGCGCAACCAAACATGAATTTTAAAAGAAAACAATAACAAACTTGAACAAGCAGTGCCAAATTAATGAGACAACTCAACAATTTTGTAAGCTTATATTTACTTTGAAATTTCTGCAATCGTTGAAACAATATAACGATATTACAGCCTGCTATGGCAATAATGAAAGAGACTGGATTTTAACTATGCATTATGGTGTAGGCGTTTTACATACCAGAGTCGCCACACCTGGACACTAGAGAGTAATGCACATTAAGTAAAGTGTTTGATTTTCTTGTTTTGATCCACCCAAATTGTAAAATAAATGCAAATTTAATTTAATTAAAATATTTATTTTGTCAAATTAAAGGGGAAAGTATATGGTAACAAACAAATAAAGCAAAGGTATAAGCGATTTGTATAATTTATTAAAACAAGGCCGCTAATAAAAGTATAAAATACCCACTTAATTTGACTTTAAGTGACATTCTTTCATAATCAGCTAACGGACATCCATAAATCTTACTGCAAAGGTTTTCTTGGAATTTAAATAATAAAGCCAACAGTCTTTCGCAACCTATATAACGCAGGAATACTACTAACCAAGTGAAGGCTATTGTTTACCAACACATAAATCTATTTTTGAATAATTTTTCAAATAAAATTTTTGTTACAAGACAAACAACACTTAACTCTCATGTGAAAAAAAATAAATTTTGTAAGACAAAAAGCTGCATCAACAGTAGCCCAAGCATCAATCAATAGTGTTACAATGACGACAATAATTGCCGGCTAGGTGTCCGTCGCATTAATCAGTGCTACCAAACGGTACAAGTTATTAATTTATAGTGCCAACTCTACGATTCGCTTCAATTAATCTTCGTTAAATTCAAATTGTCCAACATTTTTTACTGAATCGTAGATGGCATCTTAACAACACATTGTTGAAGCTACGTGTGACGTGTGAGTCGTGTGATACGGACCAGATAAAAATGACTAATGAACCCTTACTATCCTTGTTCCTGCATCAGTTCCAATATTTAAGTCTCACGACGGGACTGAGACAATTATTACTCCTACATCAATTTCTAATAAATTTGCGTTAATGAAAAGAAAAATTAGTTGAATTGATTGTTGACAACGCATTAAAAATTCTATAGAATACGGAGCCTTGACATTTCTCCAACAGTCTGGGCATAATAAAAAAATATAGGTTAGTGAAACGAAGAAAAATACTCGTAGAACCACAGGACATAGGTTGTAATTACTGTGCTTTATAATGTGAACTGCCACGCGTTATGAAGGTTGCAATGTTTTAGTGAGTATTAACTTCCAATTATGTACTTTTCTTTTCCGTCAAACTGAGAGTAAAAATAGTATTTTGTACTGAAAATTGAAAGGGTCGTAATTTTTGTGTCTGCACCCAATGCAAACTTGGTGCATAACCAGGGGCGTCTCAACCGCGACAACGAGCTGAAGAGAGCGTGGTAAAGCAGACGCTCGCGTGACCATTAAATAATCCCTCCCATTAATATTTCACGATCCTCTCGGCTTCAAGCCATTTTAATTAACTGTTAAATGCAATCAACAGCTTTAAAGAAAAAGTATTCTGTTTCAAAGTTGGAGTTTTATCTGTCTCGACGGGATAATAATTTCAGTAAAACGGTCAAATTGTTCGACGGTCATGCAACCAGGCTATAAACAAGGTGCTACATACTATATACATATTAACCGCGGAGTTTTCAGAAGATAGGGGCGTATTTCGCCGTGATTTACGAGCAAAAAATCTGCACTCTTCCCACTGAAGAATTTTTTAATGAGACGAAAAATGGTATCGGAATAGTGAAACAGAAAATTGAAAGACGCGAAGCTAAAAATAAAGTTGCATTCAATCTCAGTGAATCTTTTACACCTATTTTATGTCTGTTCGTAATGGAAAAATCACGTCTGGTATTGGAAATAAGCCATTAAACCTACCAAGAGTCAAAGTAATTACAAGATACAATTACAGCGATAAAGCTAACAAATTAGAAAAATAATGGAAATAGTCGTAATAAAAGCGGTGAGACAAATGGCTTGAGCCTATTTCCATCGGCTCGAGGCGCAGGGCAGGGCAAGTCGGCGCAAACAATTGGCAATATAAACTTATTTATGAGCCCACTACATCGGCGTGATTCACTACACTTCATATTTCATATTCCAAGCGAAAGATATCATTGCACATACGAAGCTCCTCTTTTGTACCCCACGTCGACATTTCACACCATCTTCTTACTTTGCTGAACTTCTCCCTTATGAAACGTGAAGAGCATTCCGCCAAGAATTGGCCACTTTTAAACTAAATGGTAATCGATTTCGAACAGTTGTCGGGTTGACCACTGACTTATAAGTTGATCATTCAGAATATTTACAAGCTTGTTCGCAGGCGTAAAAAACATTCCAACAAAAATGATATTCCTGCATGATGGGTAATAAGCCCGGCTATTTATGAAGAAGCATTTTTACAGAGAAATTTGCTCGGCGACAAAAATTATAGGTAACTCATTCGCCCACGTTTACATAAACATCGAACTCGAAGCACCTATGAGAAAAATGGAAGTTATAAACTATGAACTTAAGTGGGTGCGCGACTGTTAATTAAAAGTGGAGACTTTCTCATGCGTGCAGCCCTACACGCAATTTTCTTGTATACTTCAGGCGAACTTGAAAAATTACCTTAGACATATCTCTCCGAGCAAAGTGTATTCATATTTAAATGTTTTACATAATCAACTTTAATCTTTTTACAATAAACAATAGAAAAAAAATTGTATTTGCAACTTTAAAAGCCAATAAATTCCAGAAAAAATCTACCGATGAGTTATTCTTGCAAACTGGTTGTCCTCTTTCGATGTCAAAACACTTTAAATCATCCTGAATAGATGTTCTTTTTTCTTTTCACAAGAAAGACAATGTCTGTGATGTTAATTAATTTGTTAACCAGAGACGTGGTTTATAATCCTTTTAACTATGCAATACAAAGTGCAAATAACGTGTTTTATATTGGTGTTTAATTACTGCCTAAAGCTCACACGGTCGCTGTAAAACGACCATAAAGCTGCGGTGGTCCGCGATCTTCTAGCAGCTTGGTGTAGTCGCGATCACGCTCCCCATCGGTCGATGTAGTTAAACCTGTGGTTAGTACACTCTATCTTCCGAAAGGACAAATTACAATTCAAACATAAATTATTCGGTATACTGAACCAGCATAGTGCATACCTATATATATTTAGTTGCTGTAATTTGATGTGTTACGAACAATTAACGAAGTAATATTATGCCCGCATCTGTTTCGCTGATAAATGTATTATCGATTCTCTACAGGTACTCTAAGTACTACTATAAGAGAGAAATAATAAGCTTATGGTTTGTACGGATTACGACGGTCACAATAAGCGACCGTCTAATCATTCAACGTTGTACTCTTCAGCATTAAGCAATCGCATTAACCTCTAGAGATGATTGCATAAATATCATAATAAATATACTTGCATTGGCTGTAATTGACCTTAGTACTGTAGAAGGAATTTGTTCGTTGCCTATTCATGAACTTATTAGTTGATATTACAATTGTTCGCTGCAGTGGCGGAATTGGCGATGATTGAGCCACGCCAGACGTTCTTTGCGACAACATTGTAGCGCTAGTTATTACGCCAATTATTATTAAGACAGAAAGAGCTCGGGTAGTGGTATAATTAACGAAGAAGAATGCCCCTAAAGAAATGCGTAGAAAAACGTCGACGACATCGTTGGTATAATTTTAATTGACTGCGAGTAAAATATTGGGCGGTGTAAAGCTCGTCTGGAAATTTGGTGGCGCTGAGTAAAAAAGAGGACAATTCCGACTACATACCGATACCTCCCGCGGAACAGGTCCATCATGTATTGAATTGTCGATCAAGCCTTATTATTTATTCGAATACAATTAAGGTTTCGGCAAATAAGCACGGCAACAAAGGATGACAGGAAACCGAAAGAACCATGAGCGTACGTTCCACACGAATCTGCACTGTCGTGTAGGAATAAGAGGGAAATTTTTCACACACATCGAACACGACCGGAGGCCGTGCGATTAATTAAACCTTGGGTATTTCGCCGTTAATTTATGGTTAATCTCGTGGTATACTTCTCGGCTGCACATTTACAGCCGTCCGAGAACACGGCAGTATGTACTTATTAAGTACCCGAAGCTCATTAAATCTCCAACATCTATATACTCATCTCGAAACAAACGTATACGCATACGCTTAACTGCTGCGCTGCCAATAAGATAAATTCCGGTTAATAACGATTATAAACCGTTAAGCCACAGATATTTTTAACGAGTCGCACCAAGGACCAAGGAAGAAAACCGCTAAACAATGGAGGATAACAAGCGAGCTCGATTTGCAAACAATGGAACCTCGAGAGACCAGAAATAAATCTATCTCCAGAAAAGACATCTGACCCGTGAACGGGACGCTGTGTCTAGCGTAATTACATTGCACATGCTGCTTCCAAGACACCGACTGGGTTTCCGTGAATTTCTCACACGTTTTCACAGTTTACCGTATTAAAGGTTGTGAGAGCAAGCACAAGAAACCAAAGAAAAAGCTCTACGTTCAAATAATTCACAGCTTTCTACTTTAATCTACAAATTTCAATTATTTGTTACAAAATAATTAACTAAAAATAGCAATTTGTAACACAACACTGCTGACTTGTCACTGAGAAATTGGGTTCGTTTCCTGCTTTACTGATGAAGTCACCGGTGATAGCTAAATAAAACCCCACAATTTTAAACACATTTTTGACAAAACTAGCAAAAATTAATTTAGTTACAATATTAACAGGTACCTATCTCCTCCAAACATTAATTATGCTCTAAGCTCTGTGGATTGCCGTATTAAAGGTTGTGAGAGCAAGCACAAGAAACCGAAGAAAAAGCTCCACGCTCAAATAATTCACAGCTTTCTACACGTTACAATTTCTACACTTTACAATTACAATAGTTACAATATTAACAGGTACCTATCTCCTCCAAACATTAATTATGCTCTAAGCTCTGTGGATTGCTTTCTTACTCTATCGTTGAAATCACCGGTAGCAACAATAAAATCTCAAAAATGACATCATTCATCAGAGTTTGCTGTTAACGAGCTCAATTTTGAAGTCCTATAAAATCGAAAACTCAACGCTTGAGACCGTCAGGAAGCTGACACCTGTGATTGGACTCGGCAATTCGTGCGACCTCCCGCTGTGACAGTCACGTCCCATTCGCACACCAGACACTTGGCCAATTTCATAAATCCTCAAATTGACTCTCCAAATAAAACATAAGAAATAAGAAAAAAATGAAACACCCACCAGTTGGAGAGTCACTCGATCAATTTCATACGGGCGTCAAGACCCTAGCGTGGAATTAATCAGGGAAACAAACGACAAGGTCGACATTGGTAATGAAACGCGTGTCGTAACGATGCAGACCCTGTCGTTAATCAAACTGGCGGTCGCTGAAGACATTTCACTTGAAAATTACAAATACCTTGCAAACAAAACACAATGATTTAAAAAACTAAAACAGTTTCAAATTTCAGACTGCCATATATAATGCAAAAACGAAAACAATTCTCTGATAGACAGGCTTCAATTTAATGAATAAATTGAGGCAAGCAAGCCATGACTTAAGATAAAGCCATCACCTTACTAAGTGGCTTGAGCGCCAAGCACACGTTTAGTGAATTAAAAGGGGCGTCACAAAATTTCAGTCGTAAACATCATCATGATGAATAGAAAACACAATACCCATTTGACCAAACACAATATTCTTCACGAAAAACGATGATCACACTGCACTTGACCCGTGTCAATTATGCAGTTCCTTAAGGAGCTTTTTCAGAGCTTTAAAAGTGCCGGTTTGAATAGAAAGGTGCGAGAGCGGCTTAGCGACGTGAGTACAATATTAAGTGGTATTTTTTATACCCAATGCCCACCAACACACTCAAAGACTCAACGATAGAACACCCATGTTGTTGAAATTTCAAAATCAAACAAGTTTAGCAAAAGTAACTGTAAGTCTTCGATAACAATTAGAGAAGTAGAATTTATTATAGTGCTTGTAGTTTCGACTTTGCATGAATGTGATCGTGCGTTGAATTATAGTTTATTCATTTCACCGGTCATAAAATTTTGTAATTAGAAATAGGCAACGCCTTGCACACTGCTGTAAACATCACACGAGTAGTGTTACAGAAAACATTTAAGTATATTAATTATATTGAAATACTCCCTTTACAATGGCAATGAATTCGTGATTAGTAAGACAAATGCATTTAAAATCCTTAATAGGTAATGAAGTCGTTCATATCGAGATCAATCTCCTGATTCCAATGCCGATATTTTATTATCCACCCTAAACGAGCCTTTGGCAAACTCCCGATCCATTGACAGAGTGTTGCGCTGACTTGTAGATCAGTTAAGAACTCAGAAACAAACATCTTTGGCTAATTACCGGACGGCAAAAGTCGCCGTGTCTTACCGTGGGTCCGCATTTGCATATCGCGATGGGTGATTGCTTCGCGCCACTTCAATTAACGCCAGTGAAATAAATTAAACAGCTCTCTTATTCACGCCACTATAAACAATAATGCATGTTAAAACATGACTGTTACGAATTTTTGTCGTTATATTTGCCTTGGGCTGACCGAGCCTTAGAAAAGCGGTGAGGGCGGGTGCGATTTATCCTGCTTCAAACGCCAATTAGCCAGACACTGCGCACCTCTACGTCTGAAAACCATTAACAACTTGTCACTGCTTTACTGCAGGACATATTGGAAAATGTTAATAATGAACCGTGCCATGGATAATTACTTATACTGTGTAATGATCCGTAAAACAATATACATTTTATTCAAAATGTATAAGCGCAAGAATATTTATGCTGTATCACAAAAAAATTGAATATATTTTCTTATTGCGTTCTTGCGTAAGTGAAAATTTGCTTCCATTGGAAGAAAAGAAATACAACGACGAAACGGGACAACTCCCAATTTGAATGCTCATTAAATTTGGTCAATTTTTTAAATTGCACATTACAACTTAATAATGGCATCAGCGTCTCATTTTCTGCAAGAATTACCGTTGTTACACCGTCTGAAAACTATTTACGACAACACGGTGAAAGAAGTGGTTTTGGTAAGTTACGCTCCTGTAGCGAGATAATAACAAGACACGTCCAGCTGTTTATGGAGACAGTCTTAAAAACAATTACGCCGAAGTCTAACGACCACTTTTGGTGGTACTAGGAACATCCTGTAATTACTTGCAAGTCGATAATATAGAAGGCAGAAATTCCCGAACGCTGAGAAAGTCTTAAATCAGGAATTGTCTTCCGACAATGTTGCGTCCATTCTTTATTCTTTTGAAAGTAACTGAGAACTGAGCTATGGAAGATCATGTGACACGGCTACTGTCCGATAAGATCGGCGTGAAGACACTGCGTGTGTGGCGAAAAGCTTAACGAATAACGCACACACCTTAATCCGCGTCACAAAATCTTAATCTTCCTCATTTTCATAGCTGATGTCGTGGTGTGATCAAGGATATAATTTATTAATTATGTCCAAGATAATGCGAACGTCCTGATCTAAGAGACCGGGACCACTTGACGTTTTTATATGGTTGAGTAACACTTCTCGTTTTTCAGGCGTTTTTCATCTTTTAATGCGGAGCCATAAATGTCGCGTCAATTATTCCTGCCATACAATAAAGGTTACAATACATAATGTTAGGAGGGAGGGCCGGAGGACGAAACCTGTTAGTTATAAATAAAGTTGGTTATTACACACGACATGATTCTGATATGCTGCGAACCTTTAACAAAAGGTTACAATATAATCTTACCCGCCTAAGCAAACATAACTTCGATTAACTTTTCCAGAGACGTCACAAACCGATGGTTTCGACAATTCATATGGTAAACAGCACCTTAGAATTTGGTTTTTATATCGTAGTTTAACACTAAAGTTGGGAACCATATTTCACTAAATTTTTTCCTCGTGTAAATTATCCTAAAGTGCATTTTTAATTAATAATCACACACATGTTTTCAGTTATTGTGCATTGTGCTACCAACTGGTTTGCATATCAATTTACACTTATCACAATCTGCATAATTATGAATTTGTTCTGTAAATACATAATCACACACGCCCATATGAAAGTGATTCGCAACATTTTCTCCAACATAATTATCAAAAAATTACTTAGTACGTATACAATATATGTACTTAGTAAGTATACAAGTATAAGTACAAACTAATTCTTTCATTTGGATTTAATGAGCGAATTCAAAAGAAAATCCAGTGAAAAAATTGTGAAAATGATTTCACCTTATCTTCTGAAATAATCTTTCCTTTACCATTGAAATGCCACATATTTATGATTCCTTCTCGAATGTATGATACCCCGGAAACATTCGGAGAGTGTGTAAAAGAAACGACGTGTCTTAATTTTGATAAACGAGTCCATTGGCCACGGTCGGAATAATTTACATAACTCTATGTTCTCCAGAAGACCACACAACCAGACAATGTTAATTTTATGAGAAATCGGAAAAGAGTTCTAGTCCGATCGTTATCGTATTCTTGATGATTTGGTATAATTTCTCCCTTCCCTTATTAAGAAGAGGGCATCTGCAATCGTGGATCAAGATCCATCTTTTAATTAATTCGAATACTTCGAATGTTCAGGCATGGTGTCCTCGACATTTTTACGTACATTTACAGTGGAATTTCACATTCTCACTAATTTATTGTAGCATAAAAACGGTGGAAGTATACAATTATGGACGTTAATTGTTATAGTATAGGGTATAAAATTGTCATTAAGAAAGACAACTTCTTTTAAAGCCTTATTCTTATGTTCATCACATTTTATTAGACACTATATTTTACATAGTTTCATTAAACAAAATTGTAAATTTTCAAGTATAAAAAGACCCTTAGTTGGCAAAGTCAATTCTCAAGACCCTTTACTATGTGATTTATTATCAATTGATCCTCTGTCGATTTTGGTCCTTACCATCAAGGAGTTTTTTTAAGTTTGGAGGCCGGTTGTTTTAACAGGATAAGATCTCTGAGAGATTGTCATTGATCGCTAAGATATTTTTGGTATTTGCTGTCACTGTCGACCGACAGCCGTAGACCCCTTTCATGCTTGCTCGAGATCCGTCGATAAGATTGAGGAGAGCGGCACTATGATTCAAAATCCTTTCAAATATTCATTACTATTATTATCGAATCACCATGAAAGTGATTGTATGATATGGCCAGAGCTCGTGATTTCAGACTAACAAACATGCATCGTCAATATTTCCCATGATACGTTAATTGACATTCCCAATGCTCAAATTGATAGTACCTACTTTCGCGATACATTCTCAAAAAAAAAAATTAATGTGTCGTAATTCGTTTCTTTTTAATGCCAAATTGGCAACTTATTAATTATTTACAATGTTGACTATTTTAACGTAATTCTTGCTATAAAATAAAAATTTCTAGAGATATAAACTTTAATCAAGTCGTATGTTGTTATTGATACGCCAGTTAATTTTTGTTATAAAAAAAAATAAAAAATATTCGTAAAATAAAAATGGTAGAGTTATGGAGTTAAACAGTTGAAAAGCTTATTAAGTTATTGAAGGCGTGTAGCTCTAGGTACAGGAACAAAAATAGCCACCTCAGTACAAGCTTGAATACGTTGTTTTGCTCAATGCGGTATTATTATGGTAATGTCATTATGGTAATACCAATGGTGACAAGAGACACAATAAACATATTAAAGAGCAATCGAGTTGGATCGTTTTTATGGGAGCCCCAGGTTACTAAACATAAAATAAATAGTCTTTGCACCATTATACTCATTATAAATTAAATCTTTGCATGAGTTATAACAGAAGAACAAAATGCCTACCGCAGAATCCATTGAACAAAGCTAATTTTGGAAAAGCTCTTGAAGAATCAACGAACCCCATTATGTGTATGAAAATGAGTTCTGCCATCAAGCCTCTCCTCTTATCACTAAGTATGTATTATGTATGTTTATAAAACCCACATCCCGCTATAACCTGAAATAGTTAGTGTTTAACTTAACTATAAAAGTTGAAATGCACCGATAAATAAAAGACAAGGTAATAGCACAAGCAAATTACTTTGCAAATCATAACATTGTTGGCCATTGTTGTTGGTTGAAGTGTTATTACAGTAATTTGATATCGGATTAGAGGTTAATTATTTAAATAAATCATCAATGATCTTGAAGCATTTCCGGTCAATTAAATCATTTAGAGATCCAAAATTGGTAGCTTACAAATTTGAGCGATACTACTGAAAAAGAGTCATCGTCACCATTGAATATGTTGACTATTTATGCTCTTCAATTCAGTAAGAACCTGGTGCTCTGTGTTCTTATTTGTTATTGTAATGATGAGCGATGCTATCATTTGCTGTCCGCTGTCGCTCCACTTCGACTACACGTCATGTACCACATTTTATACATCTCCATAGCATTTTAAACCAGTCTAACCCACATTTGGTCACAAGTTGGTAAGCATATTATCGCAAATATACAATTACGACACAATAATAACAAAATAAATTATTTTCGCTTCCTAAATTAACACAACCATACCATTAGTTTATTGCTGCACGGTTATCAAATTTATTTATTTGCTATAAAATTTTATTCCAACAACAATAAACTATCTATTACAGATAATGTAAACATATAAAGCAAGAAATATGACCAACAGCCACAAAAACTATGGAAGTAAACATTTTCGTTGCGTCGTTAAAATTATCCATTACTTGCCCATTTAACGATTTGTTCATTGGTCCATTTGTCAAAACGTCAACAAAATGTATTAACATGTCAAACTATAGTACGTCCTACTAAGATAAAAATAATGATAATTGTATGAAAAATACTTTAACCAAAAGAAAAGTAAAAGCAAAAGTAACTTAAAAAAAACTATTTATTATTTAAAAGACAAGAATATAAACATTATGACGCCTAAAACTGAGAAATAAATAAAAGTAAAGTGTGAGAAGAAGTCTGTGGCCTTTTAAAACTTTAAAATGTAAATGTGATCTAAAGTTATGCCGATGGTTTAACAAAACTACATCATTAGTAAAAACAGCAGTTTCAGCACATCAAGTTTTTTACATTCTTCACATAATCAGAAAAGTATGAAACCAAATGTTTTTTAATCATTTGCCTTCTGAAAATAATTACTAATTTATAAAAATCATAAAAATATGATCGTATTTAGAGAATTCAATTTTGTTTTCTTTTGGAGTTATGTGATTTTTTTGCAAAATAGCAACTTACGAGTATACATAAAAATATATAAAAACACATTTATTTTTTGAAGCCGATCACCCTTCGATTAATGTCGATATGCAGATTAACCGACTCATCACAGAAGATTGTATAAAAATACTTTTTTTGTATACGGTGTTTTAGGGACTCATTTGAATCCCTAAAATGAGTCTTTTCCGAACTCAATAAAATAGTTCGCAAAATGGTTATTCTAGGTACTCAGTCCGCAAAAACAGTTTTTCCAGACTAAAAAATAAAATTCGTTACTATGGTAGCAAAATTTTTTTAATTAATAAGAGGTGTGATTTCGTGTTTTGGGAGCTTTAACAAAAAAATGTTGTTTGTAACATGTACCTAAAACGTTTTTGCGGACTCATCTGCTATTCCAGACTCGGTTTCACCTCGTCCGGAAACAGCGACGATTCGTCCGCAAAAACTGAGTTCAGGTACTTGTAACAAAAATAACTATTTCGACCAAAAAAAATAAAAATAAAAATATTGTTGATAAAACGTCACATTTTTATAGTACTTTATTATTCAATTAGTTTTTTTTTTTATAAATAGTTTGGGCAAAAAAATAGTTCCATACTTTTTGTTCATCTAGTTTAACTTAGTAAAATTCACAAAATTAGCCAAAATAATTCAACATTTCTAAATACAGGGTGATTCACGAGGAATAATAAGCCTGACCAAATTCTCGATGCTACCAACATTACATTTTCATAAGTCAGGTAGATTTCAAAGATTTTTTGTAGTAAATATGAAATCATAGCGAGCACAATTACAATTTGTCAATTTTGACATTAAAATAATGAAAACCAGAAGTAATTAAAATACCAACACAATAATGGGTATATTAAAATACGAATTACGGAAGGCACTCACTCAAGTTTCATCCAGTGGTACCCTTCGCCTTGATAACTTAACAGGAACCCAATTTTCTGAAAACTAACCTGATCGCGTCAGAAGATGCTCTTTCTTTCGGGATTTCATTGGGCATCACACAGGAAGCAAGAGATGCATTTTTCAAACATCCTCCATAAGCTAAAATCATGTCAGTCTTCTCATCATTGGAATAAGTACACATTTTCTCAGTTTTTAATAAATTTGTAACGTTTGTCAAAATGACAATGACGATGATTGATATAATAATAGGCATCGTGGATTCAAATTATATATTTTTTAAAAATGTCGCAAAGCAACATGCGAAATTGTAATGGTGGTTGCATCAAGAATTTGGTCAGGCTCATTGTTCCTCGTGAATCACCCTGTATACCAACTATTAATTAATTGATGACTTTATAAGTGATAATCGCGAAATAATGCCAATCGGAGTAGAAATAAATATTAACTTGCGTGAAAACAGTGTTATAATGTGAAAACTTAGATTCTACAATTCTAAAGTCGCTCATTTTCCATTATAATAATATGTAAACAGGCTCATGTTTTAAATGTCAACGTATCATAATATGACTTTAGCAATAAAATTGACAACACATAGAAAATTATATTGGTATTATGCAAATCTGACTAGAATTGCTAGTTGAAAAAAATACTACGATAGAATAAAATAATGTCCAAATAATTCGTGTCCTCGGAACCAGATATCATTATTACTTAATTAAGAAAAGAAGCAAAAGAAAACCACCCAAACATTTTCTACAGTGTATAATAAATAACCTTATTATTTTTATGGTTGCGTTCTATCGCATTCACTTCAACGTTCTCTTAATTAGTTAACTTTTATATAATTAATAAAAATTCTTTTCGCTAATAAATTGACACTTTGTTAATTGATCCAGTGAATACATATTTTCGTCCTGTGAAAAAAATAAATAAAATGGAACGGGTGGTCAACGACACCGGGCCAGTTTTACACATAAACAGGCTTAAATAATAATTTGAAGACTGCTTTGGTATTCAAAACTTGAAACACATATAAATATGAATATGTTAATTTAGAAATAGCTGTCTGACTGTCGGATGACGTTAAATTAAGAAGATTTGATGTTTTAATTGTATGGTAGACATTTAAGGACGTCATACCTTCTTCTACTGGAAGATTATGTCAGAATACGTTAAGAACTGATAAACAGTTTTTCGAACAAACTATACGCTCAATTAATTCAATTTTTTTATTCACGAGTAAAACTTTTGGGAAGGCACATGAAGAATTTGGGATGGAAACTACAATTCAAAATGTTGGTCGTAATTCTTGCCCTGAGACTTGGTACTCGTCTGACAACTAAACAAAGTCATGTAAGTAATTTGGTTTTGTAATTTATAAATTTAAATGTCAATCACAAGTGAAGTAATGCTCTGTTTCAGGTTCTGAGATTAACATAAATTTATGTCGTCCATACGGAAGATGGAAGCTTTTCGAATGGATGGCATGTCGACTTTCTGATTACGGTATTTCATTAAAATCAGATCTTTTGAACGACCAAAGACCAAATTATCTTGCACAAATAAGAATTGATGTTTTTGTAAGTAATAACGGCTGGAAAGAACAATGGCCTATCAGATCCCTTGGTCCTTATTCAGTAAAATCCGATAGCAAGGTGCTGATTCGACGACCTAGCAGCCTATAAATAACTGTGAGCCGATAAAACATATACAAAATTTAATGAATTCGACGGTCGTGTATACAAGTCCCCAATCTGGCGGCGATCTCATATCGGCTAACACTTACATAAATCCCGAGCGGCCATTGCTTGTCCAAAAACAAGTGCGAAGGCCAGTTTTTTGGCGATCAAAAACAAACGGCTTCCAGACGAAGTTTGTGTCGAAAAATAATTGGACCTCGAAAAAATGTCGAACCGCTAAAAACTCGCGAGTCGCCTTTCTCTCTTTCTCACCGCGTGAGTTAACGCTCTAGAATTCCGAATTGACGCGCCGATTTATATACGTGCAAGGCCCGTCGGGAACTTTTTGCCACCCCTCGACCCTCTGCAAACCGCCGACAAGCGAATTCCGCGATAGAAATTTTGCAGCAACGTCATTCCAACCAAACTCAAAGAACGCTAACAGTTTAATATAACAAAGTTTTATCATTTAAGTACACAACCAAACTTTTCCAGTTTCTCAGACGTTATTTTTCCTCTTCTCAAAAAAATTAAAAATAAAGTGATCCATTTATTAGAAGATCTTGTAGCAAGTCTAGGTGTGTTCCTTTATTTAACTGGTTTCAATAAGATAATGAAAGCAAAGCATTTGCTCACTTATATAAGGCATGAGGAAAAAGTAATGAATGTGTAGACTATATTTGCGTATTTGGTATCGAATACCTAGTAGGTATATAATAAGGAAGCAAGCCGAAACACCGGCATTTTATCAAGAAAATACCATCAGATGTACAACGTCTTACTCGGTAACCAAACCAAAAAAAAAAAAAACATTGCCTTGCATAAGAAAAAAAAATGTAAAAAGTATGAAGTTTCACATACAGATGAAACTTTTTGGCAAACAACTTCGCACCACCTTTAGTAAAAACTTTTTCAACCAAAGCATTTGTAGCTATGTTACGAACAGGCAATTTTTTACGAGCATTTGCTCTCAAATCTAGCTAAATTCTGTGAAAGTGTTTTTTAAACTCTCTATTTTTTGTTAATTTTTAGCGCAATCCACCTTTATGAATATTATACTAGTTTTAATTTTAATAAACAGAAAATTAAGAAAAAATAAAAATATATTTACTTTAAGACTTTTTACACGACTCTCCCTAGGGAGAAATGAAATAAGAATGAGAGCAAATATTAAATCAACTGTGTACACATAATTTTTTCCTGTCTGGCCGCATCTCAATGTCTATTTATCTCCTACGTCCCTGACTAAATCTGACGTAAAATTATGTCAATTTGTCAATGGGACAAAAGTTATAACCTTAGAATAATTTTTGAAATAAACTTGACATTAGTTGCTACGAAAAATTTTAATGAAAAAGGAGAGAACGTAAAGTCCATTTTTTTTTAAACAATTATCAATGTCAAAATTTCCTCAAAAACCAGACTGTACTACGCTAAAACCTTTTTTCCGGAACATCTGTATATTAAAATCTCCCTAGAATAGGTTTGAGGTTATGTTAGTAATTTTCAAACGTTAGAAAAGTTTCACGTGGAAGCAAATTTTTTACCAAAAGACAAGAAATAAAGACGGTAAAGACACGGAAAAATGCAACTCCTAACCGAAACAAAAATATTTAACGTGTAATTTAAATTTTTCTCATTTTCAGAATCTGATTGAAAATTTTCAGACCACCAATCGTCTTCAGAATCTGATTCTGGAGAAAGTTGAATCATTATTGAAGGAATATAATAAAATACTGGATTAGTCATGCAATTTATTGGATGCCGTTCTTTTTTTAGGAGTTTTTACACAACCAAAATTGTCAAATTCATGAAGAATTTTAACATGGTTGTTTTTTTGTCTGCACATATTCAGAAAATCTAATCATAGCTATTTTTCTTGTTATGTTAGGGTCCAGATCCTTGCTTTCGGAAACTCATTTTTGTAAACGACTGATAAAACACAATTTTACATTAATTTATTCGAACAATTATTATAATTCAATTAACTCGTACGAGAGCTAGGGTAAGACTGACTCGTTATCGTATTAATTTCCTCAAAAACGGCAAGATTCACAAAAAAAACCCTTTCTAAAAGGCCTCTGTTGGGGGAGCGTAGGTATTCCAACTATCCGCAACGTCACAGAAATAATTCTAATATATACCAACCAATTCCATCTTCAACATTTTCTGTGCCCTTTATGTTGTACTTTCAATTTTAAATTTAAAAGTAATTGCAGCTTCAGTAGCGCAAGCGCCTTCGTAACAAAACGGCTGACATTCAAGTGACATTTTACGTTGCCAACGTAATAACATCAAATAACTAGTGGCTGATACCAACATGACAACACGTTGACAATTGTTTAAAAAAAAAGCACTTTATATACCTTATCCACATAATACAAAATTGGCTCGGTTTGACGTTCAGTGTCCCAACTCTTCAAATATAGGAACTCTAGCCGAGTCACCTGCGCAGCGTCCGAGATGGTTTACATCGTTATTATTCAAGGTATATTTAAAGCTTTATCGTATCATCTACTTACCTTGTGGAAACACTTTAATTTGCAAGATAATCGCGTGAATAAGAAAGGTAATGTGTTAAATTCGGTGTCAAAAACTAAAAGATCAATAGAATATTTACTATGATTTTGAACGTAATATATTTTGAGTTGGTATCTAACGTATAATGTCTCGTATCGAACGTATTAAGCGAACATAATAGATGATGATACGATAATTAAACTGATAATAATTAAACTGACATTTAAACGTCACGCCAAATGTGCTTTCGGTTAAATGTAGTAAGCTGTTACGCGGTGCGCTGGTTACTAACAGTGGAATAAAGTTACTTTATTCCACTAGTGGATAAAAGCTTGGTCAAATGGTTCCATAGTTAAAAAAAAAACAATTTCCATACACACATTCCGAGGGCTGTAAATTTTTTATCAGTAGAGATAGGACACGAGTTATTATTAAATTAACATCATTTTATAGGTCATTTTTGAGGTTCAAATATTTATGAATAATTCTATACAGTATGTTATTGAAATGCGTTAAGAAGTTTTAAACGGTGATAGAACGCATCAAAACAAATTACTTCTATATTTACCATTTTTTCGAAAACTCAAATTTATACTTACATTTATTTTCACCGTATTCCGTGTCATCGAGTCGTTTATGGATGGCACGGTACGCAAAAAAAGTAAATACGACAAAAACCCAGACAGATAAGTCTTGCAAAAACTTACTGACACAATTTAGTCACGTCCTTCACCTGCATACGGCCGTGTTTACAATTTATTGGAAAGTGAATTTTCCGTAATTATTGTCAAAAATGGTGCAGTACACCAATCCGGAGTTAACAGACATGGTGGTGTACGGGGAAGCTTATCGAATGCTGGTGCAGCCCAGGCGTTTGTACCCATGTGCAAACAAAAGATTTCGCGGTCGCCAAGTTCAAATTTAGAAAATCGGTGGATAGGTCGTAATGGACCAGTTTTATGGCCAGCTCGTTCACCGGACTTAAATCCTTGTGACTTTTTTCTATGGGACCATTTAAAACAAATTGTGTATAAGACTCCAGTTAACACCGTCAAAGAATTAACTGTTCGTGTGAATAATGCTGTCGAGTCAATTCGACGAAATTCCGACATGTTGGTGAGAACTAAAGCTTCTATGGCTCGAAGGGCACAAGCATACATCGATAACGGACATTTAACATTTAATTTGAAGGTTAGTGCCCTTGATCAAGTATGGTGTGTAACTTGAATGTCACTCTCACTTACTACGAATAAAGAATTGGTTTTTGTTGACTATCTAAGTTTTTATCTTCTTTCGTTTTCAATGTACGCAGGGAGACATTAGCGGGTACTAGAATTTACGATCAAACTAATTAAAATTTTATCTGGGTTTAGAAAGATTTTTCGAAAAAATGGTAATTAGCAACAAGTAATTTGTTTTGATAAGTTCTATCACCGTTTAAATTTTCTTAACGCATTTCAATAACATACTGTATAGTAATATGTTCTATCAACTTAGCTTACTATACATTTTTGAATTGTATATATACCTAGATTTTAAATTATAAATGAAAGTTCAGTTTAGCACAAACCGCTGCTCTGCTCATTTTATACCCTCCATCAGTGATTCATGTCCGAATCTGTTCATTTACTCCGTTTTTGGACAGTCACTCGTCAATTTTGCAAAGTCTTATCTTATAGATGGGATACATATTTGATTTTATTGCCAAAGAGAATTTTATTATGCTTGAGCAAAAATTTTATTTTTTATTTTTTCCATGAGAAGCTGGGAACTTTTTCGGCAAGGACTGAGTAGTAAGATGCATTATCCATGATAACGATCACTTTACGCAGAACGCCGAACCAGTAGGCATAAATTGCTTTTCAGTCCATTGCTAAAAAAAGTTCATAATTTTGTGGTAGTCTTCACTGTCAACTTTATTGTCAAAAAACAGTTCGCAATCTCTAAAAAACCAGAACTACCTCCCGCATGAAGCGTTTGCCTTCGCAAGCAAAAACTTTTTTTCAGGTATCTCTCTTTTATCACCCTCAAACACCCACCTCTTAACTGGTGTACCATGTTGGTATAACTAGGTTTCATCTAGATAAATAAAATCTACGCTATCATTCACAAACTGTATAAATATTTCCGTAAAAACATTATTTTTTGAGATTTCAACATCGAACATTCCACTATTAATCTGTTATTGACTTATATTTATAAACAAATCGTTTTTAAAATCCGTTTCAATGTTGTTAAACTCGATGTGTAATTTAGTTCTTGTTTTGCAAACCGGAAGAAATAAGTGCCAGCAAAAAACTATTTTTTGTTTTGTTTTTGGAATAAATGTAAAAACTTCGTGGTGGTAGGTCTTAATTTTTGCTTAGTACAATTTTGAAGATCTTGAGGAGAGTGGCCGGATTTATTAAACACTAATGGATAAAAAGAAATTAGGAAATTCCAAGTATCTATTTAACACGGTTTAAAAAAGGTGAAGGGCAGGGGCTTTTCAGTCAGCAAAACATTTGATAACCGCGTGTTTCATGTGTTTATTTAAAGGTATGCATCTTCTTGCAGAAGAATTCATGTTGTTCGTATACACGGGTATTAATATTTTTTGAATTTTGAATTTGAATAGAAATATTATAAAATTTTCTGCGCCTCTCACACCTGTTGACACAATTTGGCTATTTCTGCTGCCAACACTGACACAACTAACACACTAGAGGTGGCAGGCTAACTTTGCAATAAATTAAATGGCCACTATGTTGATCGCAACTTTAGTGACAAGAATGTAGAGTCACAACACCCGAAACTCTACGGCGAGTTGAACGATCATCTTAACACAGAATTGATGCATGTTTACAAGTTGGAAGAAGAATTAATTACATTAATTTTTTCCATTTTTGCTGTTTGATAGTTAAAATAAAAGTTTGCTATTTCTAAAGTTTTTGTCTAGCTTGATTTTTTCCAATATTTCTTCTTATAACCTTACATAAAGAACAAAATGTCATTTTAACTTTTAAATAAAATTACTTTGATTTGTTATTTGTAAAACAATAAATATGGTATCTAACAAGTTGAGCTTTTTGTATTTTGTGTAGCGTAACATAAAATTTTATCGAGAACTCTACGGTAAGTAAAGGTTCATTTATTTATCACTTTGGATGTTTATCTTGGAGGAATCATCCAAAGTGATAAGTGTGATTTGGCTTTCATTTAATTTCACTCAAAGTGTTCACTAAAGAATAATGAAAGAAGTTGACTCCCTACTTTAACTTTTTATGAAAGAGTCGATCACTGAAACGATGATTCATCGAGAGTGAAGACGTAGTGAAAAATGTATACGATCATTTTATTAAAATAGTGAATGCAAAATAGAAATGATCGTTCATGAATCCCTGATGTGGTGCAAAAATTTCTGTTTTGTTTTGTATTTGTATTTGTTTTGAACTATTTTAGCAAGATAAACATATAGTATGATCTGTTGAAACATACCAGCAATATGATTGTTTCTCAATAAAAACAATTCGAATATTAAAAAAAAAATCAATGCCCCCGCGTATCCTAATCCTTGTTTTCCTTCTCGAACGAGATAACGGTACTTCGTTTGTGCGAGATGATCTATGTAGCTTTTAATGATGATCAGCAGTGGCAGTGAAAGGGTGAGTGAAACCATAAAACCGAATGAAAACGTATGTAAACAAGGAAGAATCATTCTGGAAGATTCACTTTGGATGATTATCAAAAGTGAAACAGTGTAAATTCTGCTGAATACACATACCTGATATTAAACTCAATATATTACACATTTCATTAGATTCTTTTAATAATAATGTTTTTTTTTTCTGCAGACCAAAATTAGACCCCAAACCACAATTTTGGAAACGCTGTCCTAGAAGAACTTCCTCTTCCTCTTTGAGCTGGATCTGATAAGCCTTTGTGAATTTTCTTAGAAAATCACAAATAGTAAAGCATTATAAAAAATTGACAAGGTCGATTTAATACAAGCTGTTATTGATACCCATCCGAAGAACATAGCCTGGTAAACTAACAATTTTAATAATAGCACTCAGCTGGAATGAATGGTCCAGTATCTTCCGCCCATACATCCGCGCCTCGTTATGCAGCCGCTGACGATAGACAAACGAGGGGCAGGGAGGCAACAAGGTGGGGGTCAGGTGAGACCGCACGGTGTTGAAGTCACCACACGCCCTCGCGCCGAGTCAAACACTATATAGCTGGGTTGGTATCGTCGATTAGAACCAAGATAGGATCGTATTTCGTCGGAGTTACTCGGATGGTTACTGTACTACACTGAAGATGGCGCCACAAAGACGAGACGTCTTGCAGAATATTCTAAATACGCTATACTAGACGTCAAAGCTATTTATGAAAGTTTGATTATGAACAAACCATCGTAATGAAAGTTATTAATTTGGGATTTAAGACCCCCGCCGGACGTATTAAAAATTGTGATACGTTCACAACACACTCATAGTCACTGCCAACTCTATAACGCCAAATTAAAAAAAAAACACCCGTTACAACCACTTATAATAATTTCTTAAAAAAATTCAAAATTATAACTAAACACTTAGATGCAGCAAGATTATAATTTTGACGAACGACCATAAATCTTCTAACTGTTGTTTACACAACATTTGGAAGAAATTAGTCAGCAAAATAGCTATAATTAAAATTTCCAGATGTTATCCAGCTTAAATTATGTGACAACTATGAATAAAAGAATGTTACTTACTTAGAGTAATAAATATTTAAATATAAAAATTTAAATATAAAAAATGGAATTGATTTTTTGCTTCAGTTCCTTTCTACCAACGTCGTCCACCAATCTGCGAACAAAAAAGTTTCGACTTTTTGTGTTAAATCCTGGAGACCTTTGCGCAATCGTGCACATAGTTTATAACTGATCGTGCCGTGATAAATCGTCAAGCATGCCGCAATTTTTTCTTGTCTTGTCTATCCTCGCGCTGCCTCATATGCATATAGTAAGTTGTTAAAACGTGTTGGCGCACATTGTTCTTGTTTGTTGTTGGAGATTGGATTGGACTTGGACTGTGTTTGAGTGTTTCTTTGGGTCGGAGGTCGATTCAGTTGTGATGCGTCTATACCAGCGGCTGCGAAACCTAACAAGACGCCATTTATAATCCGACCGAGATTGAAATCAGTTTGATCTCAGATCAGACCTGCCAATACTGTCAAAAGCAAATAAAATGCTTTCGAAAAGGTCGAGGTTGGGTTCGCTTGGCCTGTCATTCTAAATTATTACGGCTGTGAAAAAATCAATTATAGTGAATGGTGCACTGGCAGTTCGCGTTATCGCGACCAAAAATCAACAAATAGAAACATTGGAGATTTGCCCGAACGAAATTTATAGAGAAGCAAACCAAATTTGCCAATTAAATGGAAATATTAAATTAATTGTTTTCGAACCTCTGCACGGCGAAGAATGTTCGTGTACATTTACAAGTCTCCCACACAGAAAGTAAACAACTAGTTTGAAACAAACGCAGTAAACTAGCTGCACTGGCCGATTGACGATACTCGACCAGAGTCTCTTTACGTCCGTTCAGACTTCTCTCTTCGAAATAGAATACGTGCCATTTAGCCATACATAGGTGAAGTTAAAGGAAAAAACAACAGAAATTCGTAGATTTGTATGCCAAGTGACATCGATCGCGACCTCCACAGATGATAACACGTACTTCACAAGTTCGTAATTTTTGTTTTATACACAAGACGGCAAAAATACCAAATTCCAATGGAAAAAAATGACCGATTTTATATTAATTTCCTAGAAAGCAATTAAGATAATATAATATATTCCTGCTATGTGTTAATGTTGTGTAATTTTTCATAACCACTGGAAAGAATTTTAATGTGCTAATATGATAGAACACGTTGTAAATGTGAACAGTTACACAGAGCTGTCGTTCTGTTAGGTGAATTATAATCGTCAACATTCTATCAGGTGATCTGTCATTTTTATCTAAATTACAAACTAGTTTACAAAATCACCAATAACTACATCTATTTTGAATCCCACCTCGATTCAGAATTCCGCCTAAGATTCTGATAACCCAACAATTTATTAGGTAATTGGCAGGAAAACCACAAAATGATAACAACACAATACCTAACACTGTGGTTAACCATTCACCAATAGTCTACAAAAAAAACGGGTAATAGATTTTTGGCAATCTGACGACAATACTATAAAATTACTGACGAAAATGACTATGGATAAACACGAATTAAAGGAATGTCCGAATGGACGTATTGACTGGTGAGATTGATGAGTTACCATTATTAAAGCTTTAATAGTCATCGAAGAACACGAAATTCGTGGAGGATCTAACGATATTACATCATCGGTAGGCTATTAAGAGCATTTTTATTTTCGAGCGCTCTACTGTGATGTAGGTACAATCAGCTCTTCCTTCCGGTGTCAAAACAGAATTTAAAAAATATTTCAACTGTAAAGTGATTGACAGTTACTATTACAGATACGCATCGAAAAATCTGCAAATCACTGCCACTATCCGATCAAGTATCTAGAGTAGGCAACCAAATCAAACACATTTTTTCTAAGTTAAATAAAACGTTCGAGAGTCCAAATTATTATAAATTTAAAGGTGTGGTTAAGAGGCGATAATCAAATGATAATTACCCTTATTTATATTATAAAAATGTGTCAACTTAATTATGTACAAGACAGATTGGCCCGGTAAATGTATAACAAACAGAATAAATTTGATAATGAAATATTACAGGAGTGGTCGTAGTAAGAATATTGACAGAAGCCGTGAAAATATTGGAAATAGTCACGATATCCAAGCCCTGGAGAGACTTGACTAGATAAACG
This sequence comes from Tribolium madens, assembly GCF_015345945.1. Classification (NCBI taxonomy): domain Eukaryota; kingdom Metazoa; phylum Arthropoda; class Insecta; order Coleoptera; family Tenebrionidae; genus Tribolium; species Tribolium madens. Next base: position 2,270,564 of record NW_025401006.1, read on the forward strand.
TTCACAAGTCTGCTTACATTTCCGTAACATTATAAAAGTGGAGTATAGTATGACAGTTACAACTTACACCTAAAAAGTTGAGTAATTAACCATAATGTGTAATAATTTACAAGCGGTTAAGGCAATAACTTTAAGAAAAACATTATATTTTATTAATTGCAGCTATCTGCATATCTTAAATCCTGGTGGTTACATGATAAATAAGTATACATTAAATAAATCTAACTGTCAAACGAATTTATAAGTTGCAACGGAAGTATGCATAATCTGTCACAACCGTTTGAATTTTATTAATCTCACGTTAGCGTGTGATATATTGGTGTTGCCTAAATCCCATGTGACACTAGTATATTTCGTCAATTATTTATTACAGCCGATCAATAAAAATAGCATTCATCAGACGTTGGAAATGCACAGACATAAAAATCCTTTTAATTACTTTTGCACAGCAAAACAGTGTATTAATTATGTAGCAAGAACGATAAAATTAAATTTTCTGTGTGCGTCTAGCGTACATACGTTGGAAGGATGGCATTCCAAAACTCGGGGACATTTTCTGTAATTTATATAAATAGTTCCACAAATCTCGGACGCGGATTGTGTGCAAATGAGATGCTAGAAGCAGTCTGTCAGAGAACACACCGGACCCATTAAAATGCAAAGTTTACAGGTTTTCTATGGCAAAAATCTAATTAATAAAAACGCTGTGGACATTCCACCTATCGCATGCTTCGACTCGGGCCCGAAAATTTTCTCCAACATTTGCAACCTTAGGTATTTTCAGTACCATGTAAAAACCATGCCAGCCTTGAGACAGCAACCGTGTAATTTTTCCCCCAATACGGACCGTCTCGGCTCAGTAATGAACGTACGTGTTCAAGGGGGGGAACACGAGATGCCACTTATCTCAAGCTACCGATTGCGGTGATGTTCCGAATTCCGGTGATGATCCTTCGAGACCGATGCGGCATACGTGAGCCACAATTTATATCTTTGCTAAGTGAACGCGACTTGGCGCTCGAACGTTTGAGATAAGAGTCGTGTTTCGTTTATTTAAGTGCTGATAGGAGACCGTTGAATATAATTTTTATTGAGAGGCGACACGGATTCAAAAACCGTACTGCTGTGTAACAGCCGACAAAATATGCCAATGATAAAATTAAGATATTAACAAAATACACATATTTTTTAAGTTTTAATTTCATTCGAATGCTTAAACGTTTTAGATTTGTCTTCGTTTTTTAGTACATATGGTGTGTTAAAAGAAAAAAATATATAAAATAAGTTTATTTATTTATAACTTTTACAAAGATTATTACACAAAAACACCAATACAGATTACATTACAGCAATACGATACTCCTTAATAACTCAATATGTATAGTACATTAATAATAATATTATCAGAATCATTTAAATTAATTAGCAACAAGACAAACCACTAGGTGTTACATGCGGGAGTCTATACTAATGCGTTTAGAGATAAATACACCTACTGTCAACACTAAGTATTACAGATAATAAATCCATCATATACAATAATTGCCACCAAAAATTTATTAACCACCAAAAGCATTTTCGTTATCGGGTCAACAGATATACAACCCTTGTGGTTAAATCCAATTAAGAAAATAAACAACTTTTAATTTCTGTGAAAACTGTAGTTACGTCTTTTCCTGCTAAATGCCTTGGTGGTAATTTTAGTCAGCGGTTAGTTCGAATACCGCGAAAGCGACGAATGTAGCAAAGTTTAAAGCCGTAGCGATAAAATAACATAAAATTCAGCAAAAGCAATCTTCATAAAAAGCAATATTCGGTGCGATAAACTAGCGTTGCAAGGAACTTAGAATCGACTGTACCTGTTGCGGGTTCGACGGGCTTGCAGAGGGAGTGCGGTAACGGAGGAAAAGGCAAGGCGAAGTGACCGGACCGGTCCTCGAAGTGAGCTGATCGCTGATAGCGCTGAACCGCGCTTGGGATTCATCATCGATTCATTGATTAGATATCAGTACGAGCTTCAAATATGTGTGAGCGCACATCCATTTAACTCATGTGTTAAAAACCTCATTAAAAATAAGTATATATTATCTTGGCCCCCATCCCGTTACCGAGTCTGCCGATCGAGTCTTTACGCATGACCGACGACGATGTTCTTCTTTCTGGCGGAAAAACGAAAGCGACGAATCGACGAAAACGACAAAAGCCCCTCGGAATTTCATGACGAAATCAACAACGGTCATCAGAGATGACGCCCAGAAATACCATACGCAATAAAGGACCGATACCAAAAAAAGAAAATCAAAAAGGCAACAGTTACTTGCAATTACCTTATCACAACCATATCAAAGAAACGAATAAAAAACTTAACCATCATTTACGTGCATTTCGTAAACACCCGGTATATTTAGGTTTACCGACACATGTGTTAAAAAGTAGAAAAATCAAGATTTCGAATCATCGATTGTACTTATTAGGTTTTCATGAGTGCTGTCCGTAAGTCCGACTACAAATAAATCGACTTCAGCATTAATTCAATGAAGAGTTGTTTGTCGGTATTCTGTTTTTTTACAGATACGTAATCCTTTAAGAACAGTGAAATGTTATACCTAGATTGACATAAAACCAAAACTTGAATATGTATTCACCGTGGAGATTTCAACGGTAGGTTAAGAGACAAATATTAAACATGTGTTCGTTAATACGCCTTTACACTCTTTTAAAAATATCTCTATAAGTAATCTGAATACTAGTTTGCAAATTATTATTCTCTGCAAGAAATAGACCCCACATATGCGCACCTATAAAGTTTATAGTGATTAAATTAAAGCTTGAATATGTAGAATCTATATTATTTTATGGTAGTAGCTTATCACATTAACATTCGTAATATAATACGCTTAATGCATTTGAAAGATATGCTTTGCTGGTATTTGACTCCAGACCTGCAATAATCGCACGAACAGGCTGAAAATAATTTGCAATTACAAATTCAAAATTCAAATGAAATAAACTCTCCCAAGTATGTGCAACGTCACGGCAATCGGCTAAATCACGAAGTTTTACAATCTGCCATTCTCCCCGTTCTCAAATTACAGAAACTGTCTCAAGTTATTAAATAAACGCAGCAACACCTTTGAGCGGCGGCGGCGGCGTTCTTGACCTGGAGATGACCTTTGCGCGGCTTCGAATTTTCATACCCTCAGAATTTCATCATGTCATCTTACAATTCTAAAATCATTTTTCAATCCGAAACCGGACTTTTAAACACGATTTCGCGCGTCGGACTAATAATACCGACTCAATTCGGAGCCTCGCGCTGACAGACCGGATTTATGCGTGCCGTACAAACATGCGACTGAGAAAAATGGCGTTAGCAACATGTTAAATTGAAAATTCGCCGAATCAATCGATTACGACGGGCCCAACCGTGGTACCGCCTTCTGGCCCGGTCGATTAGGACCACCGTGAACATTGAATCATACGCAAAGTGATTTCTTCGAGAACCCTCAACACAATGGGGACTTGTCTTTATCCTTGCTTACGATTTGAGCACACGACCCACGCGACAGGCCCGGAAAAACTCTGAGACAGACATTAGCACCGACTTTTATACACATCAATGGTTTTCAAAGCTTTTAGCTTCTAGAAAGTGTTTTCTTCTAATATATGGAAAATATATTACGTTTAGTTAGTACTTCTCCGTATCTATTCAAACTGATTCCGAGTTATGTGTTTGAACAAAGGAGAATTTTAAACAGCCTTTTGTTTGTAGAGTACTCTGTCAAGTGCGACAATGAGTCGGAGTGTTTTCCTGACTTTACACTAGCTTTGGTTTGCATTGAATTTATATGCCCAATTAAACTAATTAACATAAATCCCAATCAAATAAAAAAGCAGTTAATCGAAAAATCTCATTGTTTAACGTTAAATAGGCTGTAAAGAAAGTATTCGAATTATGAATCAACAATTTGTTAATTCCAATGTGGTGTCCCGAAATGGCCGCCGTCCTAAAGAAAACTTATAATATGAGTACCCGAACGCGGCGATAAATTATGATTCCAGGAATAATTTGGTCGACTCACATAAATTATCAAAAGTTCCCTCCCACCGAATTTAAATAAATAAAAACCGTATATAATAAACGCATATTCAGAGTCTCGCGCGCGTTGGCCTCCGGTGCCAATAAATAAACCGCGTATGAGATTCGAGTTTGGTGACAATGTAAATAAATACGAATAAATAATCGGGAGTCCGTTAACACAATGGCTATGGAATTAGTATTTGCCTACCTGGCCATTATCACGTTATTTATTACGTGACGCGCTCTTCGAGTATAAGAAACCAGCTGGCCCGCCACCTCCAGACCTATTCGACCGAACTGCTGCCATGGAACGAATTATTGCCACCGCAAAACGCCTTATTCAATACACCTCAAAACTATACACTCATACACCGTATTTACAACAGACATTCATCAGCTGCTGTCAACGCAAGATTAAAAACAATGTCAAATATAAAAATTGAACTAATATATACAATACATTTTCAAGCCTAGAAACCTGATCACGTAACCGGAAACGAATTACATTCTCCTGAAATATGAAAATTATAGACTTTGTATAGAGGCGTACTATCCGCATTATTATGATATTTAGTAGAAGAAAATTTCAAGAATTTCGTGTTAGAAAAGTTAAAAAGTTTCAGTTGTAAATTTTGGAAAAATGAAAAATTGCAAATAGTATGTCAAAGTGACAATAACTCAATTAATGTATCATAAATAAATTGTTAATACAGTACGAGCAACTACAATCCTCTCAACCAATTTTATATCACTATAAATTTAAGGGACGTTGACAGTACTGTTCAAACGAACAATTTTCATTTTTTTATAAAATTTAACATTTCGACAAGTTTGTCGCAATAGTGCACCGACCCGAGCAGACACTTCCGCGCGGTCAGCAACGATCAGCGAAATGTCTTAATTGGGTCATTATGCCAGCGACAAACAAACAATCATCAATATAGTTTTATAAAATAAATTGGTAATTCATCATTAAGGTAGCCAATGTTTTAGATTTACTGTTTTAGTTTAAGTTAGAAATTGTATATAATCAAATTATTTTTATAATAAATCGAGTTTTTATAATAGWACAACAGCGACTGTTATTTGCTCCACAACCCTTAAGCTTCGCCGAACATGGTCCTTCAAGTTCCTTAAAAGATTTAAGTATCTAAAAAGATACTTAAATCTTTTGAACCTTCACCGCGAAAAAGCAGTGATTTGTTCGTAAAAAAAAAAAAAAATTCGCCGCGGCGTGTGATAAAACAAATCGCCGTGAGTGTTAGTGTAGTGCCAGTGCTACAAAATTAAAATAAAAAGTGGAGTGATAATCCATCACCTCATCAACGGTATCATGCCTACCATGGAGAAATCAACCAACTCCAAAGATTCTTTGCCGGGACAACAGCGCCCTATCGAAGCTCAGCAGCTGCTAATCAAAGAGCAGAAAATACGGCTAGCTGAGCTAACCGAAAGTCTTTCCCAAATCCATTCAGATTTGGAAGGAGAGATATCCTTACCGGATATCAATAACTATCTCGAATACCTCAAGAAACGTTTCGAGATAGTTGAAAATATAAATGTGCAAATTCAGGTTCACGAAGAACAATTTGCGGACATATATTTCCAAAACAACATGTTCCAATCC